>NC_052155.1:968292-1001150 GCF_902713615.1 Scyliorhinus canicula | reverse complement strand
GTTACAGAGATAGGGAGGGTTGCAGGGGCTGGAGGAGGTTACAGAGATAGGGAGGGGTGTAGGGGCTGGAGGAGGTTACAGAGATAGGTGATGTGTTGGGTACTCTGGATCTGTGGAGACTGAGTTTACATTAGCAGTAACATAGACAGGCTACCAACACTTGTAATAGTACAACTCTATTTTATTTAACTAAGAGCTGTTAAACATACTTGCACTGTGGGTCGACACTATGTTAGATTGACTGAAGACCTATGCCTAACCTGACCAGCCTATACTGCCAGCACATGGTGGATGTTTGTGCTACTGACTGCGGGCTCTGTCTGTCTCAGAGGCTGCATCCCGAATGAGCGGGAAAACTTCTGCCCTCTGGCTTTATAGTGACCGTGCCCTAGCTGGTGATTGGCTGCTGTGTTGTGTGTGTTGATTGGTCTCGCAGTGTGTCAGTCAGTGTGTGTCTCTGCACCATCATATACTGGCTGTTTTAGCTCACTGGGCTAAATCGCTGGCTTTTAAAGCAGACCAAGCAGGCCAGCAGCACGGTTTGATTCCCGTACCAGCCTCCCCGGACAGGCGCCGGAATGTGGCGACTAGGGGCTTTTCACAGTAACTTCATTGAAGCCTACTCGTGACAATAAGCGATTTTCATTTCATTTCATTTCATGTGTATATTTTGACAATAGGGAGAGGTGGAGGGGCTGTAGGAAGTTACAGAGATAGGGAGGGTGCAGAAGAGATTTACCAGGGTGTTGCCTGGTATGGAGGGCATTAGCTATGAGGAGAGGTTGAATAAACTCGGTTTGTTCTTTTATTCTCACTGGAATGACGGATGGTTGAGGGGCGACCTGATAGAGGTCTACAAAATTATGAGGGGCATAGACAGAGTGGATAGTCAGAGACTTTTCCCCAGGGTAGAGGGGTCAATTACTAGGGGGCATACGTTTAAGGTGCGAGGGGCAAGGTTTAGAGGGGATGTACGAGGTAAGTTTTTTTACACAGAGGGTAGTGGGTGCCTGGAACTCGCTGCCGGAGGAGGTGGTGGAAGCAGGGACGATAGTGACGTTTAAGGGGCATCTTGACAAATACATGAATAGGATGGGAATAGAGGGATACGGACCCAGGAAGTGTAGAAGGTTTTAGTTTAGACGGGCAGCATGGTCGGCACGGGCTTGGAGGGCCGAAGGGCCTGTTCCTGTGCTGTACTTTTCATTGTTTGTTTTTTGTTGGACAGTTTGGGATACAGAGGGCTGTGTATATGTCCTGTAGACAGTCTGGGATACACAGGACTGTGTATATGTCCTGTAGACAGTCTGGGATACAGAGGACTGTGTATATGTCCTGTAGACAGTCTGGGATACAGAGGACTGTGTATATGTCCTGTAGACAGTCTGGGATACAGAGGACTGCGTATATGTCCTGTAGACAGTCTGGGATACACAGGACAGTGTATATGTCCTGTAGACAGTCTGGGATACACAGGACTGTGTATATGTCCTGTAGACAGTATGGGACATACACAGGACTGTGTATATGTCCTGTAGACAGTCTGGGATACAGAGGACTGTGTATATGTCCTGTAGACATTCTGGAACATACACAGGACTGTGTATATGTCCTGTAGACAGTGTGGGACTGAGAGGACTGTGTATATGTCCTATAGACAGTCCGGGATACACAGGACTGTGTATATGTCCTGTAGAGAGTCTGGGACATACACAGGACTGTGTATATGTCCTGTAGACAGTCTGGGACATACACAGGACTGTGTATATATCCTGTAGACAGTCTGGGATACAGAGGACTGTGTATATGTCCTGTAGACAGTCTGGGATACAGAGGACTATGTATATGCCCTGTAGACAGTGTGGGATACACAGGACTGTGTATATGTCCTGTAGACAGTCTGGGATACACAGGACTGTGTATATGTCCTGTAGACAGTCTGGGATACACAGGACTGTGTATATGTCCTGTAGACAGTCTGGGATACACAGGACTGTGTATATGTCCTGTAGACAGTCTGGGATACACAGGACTGTGTATATGTCCTGTAGACAGTGTGGGGTTCACAGGACTGTGTATATGTCCTGTAGACAGTGTGGGATACACAGGACTGTGTATATGTCCTGTAGACAGTCTAGGATACACAGGACTGTGTATATGCCCTGTAGACAGTGTGGGATACACAGGACTGTGTATATGTCCTGTAGACAGTCTGGGATACACAGGACTGTGTATATGTCCTGTAGACAGTCTGGGATACACAGGACTGTGTATATGTCCTGTAGACAGTGTGGGATACACAGGACTGTGTATATGTCCTGTAGACAGTGTGGGATACACAGGACTGTGTATATGTCCTGTAGACAGTGTGGGATACACAGGACTGTGTATATGCCCTGTAGACAGTCTGGGATACACAGGACTGTGTATATGTCGTGTAGACAGTCTGGGATACACAGGACTGTGTATATATCCTGTAGACAGTCTGGGATACACAGGACTGTGTATATGTCCTGTAGACAGTCTGGGATACACAGGACTGTGTATATGTCGTGTAGACAGTCTGGGATACACAGGACTGTGTATATATCCTGTAGACAGTCTGGGATACACAGGACTGTGTATATGTCCTGTAGACATTCTGGGACATACAGGACTGTGTATATGTCCTGTAGACAGTCTGGGATACACAGGACTGTGTATATGTCCTGTAGACAGTCTGGGATACACAGGACTGTGTATATGTCCTGTAGACAGTCTGGGATACACAGGACTGTGTATATGTCCTGTAGACATTCTGGGACATACAGGACTGTGTATATGCCCTGTAGACATTCTGGGATACACAGGACTGTGTATATGCCCTGTAGACAGTCTGGGACATACAGGACTGTGTATATGTCCTGTAGACATTCTGGGACATACAGGACTGTGTATATGTCCTGTAGACAGTCTGGGACACACAGGACTGTGTATATGCCCTGTGGACAGTGTGGGATACCCAGGACTGTGTATATGTCCTGTAGACAGTGTGGGATACACAGGACTGTGTATATGTCCTGTAGACAGTCTGGGATATACAGGACTGTGTATATGCCCTGTAGACATTCTGGGACATACAGAACTGTCAGTCAATATGAATCTAGACAAGCTGCTGGGTGAGATTGGTTTTGCAATGCAGCAGCTGCTCTGACTAATAACTGTCCTGTTGTTTCTCCATTCTGCAGGAATCTGGTCCCTGTGCTATAAGGAGGAGTTCACCACGCCGTTGCAAATCACAGCCAGTCGTGGCTATGATAAGTGTCTCAAGCACTTACTGACTTGTGGAGCGGACGTAGACTTTGCCCCAGGAGGGAAGACTGCTTTGCATGAAGCGTGTGAAAACGCACAGGCAGAGTGTGTGAGATTGCTGCTGACATATGGAGCAAATCCCAATACCTTCTCACAGGATGGTTACACTCCACTCCATCTCTGCTCCTCGCCAGAATCCTTTCAGTAAGCTGTGTCTCTGGCAGGTTGTAAACTCCTGTGTGTGAGGGAGGGTGAGGTGGACAGATGATGTATTCCCTAGATGTTCAATAGCAATGGGAATGTTTGGAACAAGGAAATAAAACGATGCTTTAAACCAATCAAACCCCATCTATTGAACCAACCAATCAAACCAGAAGAATATAAAAACATAGAGCGGGAGTGGGCCATTCGGCCCCTCGAGCCTGCCCCGCCATTCAATGAGATCATGGCTGATCTTTATGTGGACTCAGCTCCACTTAGCCGCCCGCTCACCGTAACCTTTTATTCCTTTACTGTTCAAAAAACTATCTATCTTTGTCTTAAAAACATTCAATGAAGGAGCCTCAACTGCTTCACTGGGCAAGGAATTCCATAGATTCACAACCCTTTGGGTGAAGAAGTTCCTCCTAAACTCAGTCCTAAATCTACTTCCCCTTATTTTGAGGCTATGCCCCCTAGTTCTGCTGTCACCCGCCAGTGGAAACAACCTGCCCGCATCTATCCTATCTATTCCCTTCATAATTTTTAATGTTTCTATAAGACCCTCCCTCATTCTTCTAAATTCCAACGAGTACAGTCCCAGTCTACTTAGTCTCTCCTCATAAGCCAATCCTCTGAACTCCAGAATCAACCTAGTGAATCTCCTCTGCACACCCTCCAGTGCCAGGACATCTTTCTCAAGTAAGGAGACCAAACCTGTTCACAGTCCTCCAGGTGTGGCCTCACTAACACCCTATAAAGCTGCAACATAACCTCCCTGGTTTTAAACTCCATTCCTCCAGCAATGAAGGACAAAATTCCATTTCAGATTCCAACATCCACAGTAATTTGCTTTTATTGCAAAACCCCTTCTATTGGATCAACCAATCAAACCCCTTTGATTAGACTAGCCAATCAAACCCCATCCATGTCAGACTTCCTCAACTTTCTTGCCAGGAAATCTTAGCAACATACATAGAAAAGAGAAGCAGGAAAAGGCCATTCAGCCCCTCGAGCCTGCTCCGCCATTCATTATGATCATGGCTGGTCATCAAGTTCAATACCCTGATCCCCACTCCCCCCATATCCCTCAATCCCTTCAGTCCCAATAGCAATATCTAATTCCTTCTTGAAATTACACAACGTTTTGGCCTCAACTACTTTCTGTTGGAGTGAATTCCACAGATTCCCCGCTCTCTGGGTGAAGACATTTCTCCTCACCTCAATCCTAAAAGGTTTACCCCTTATCCTCAAACTATGACCCCAGGTTCTGGACTCCCCCACCATCGGGAACATTCTTTCTGAATCTACCCTGTCTATTCCTGTTAGAATTTTGTAAGTTTCTATGAGATACCCTCTCAGCCTTCTAAACTCCAATGAATATAATCCGATCCGATTTAGTCTCTCCTCATATGTCAGTCCGGCCATCCCAGGAATCAGCCTGGTAAACCTTCGCTGCTCTCCCTCCATCGCAAGAACATCCTTCCTCAGATAGGGACACCAAAACTGCCCACAATACTCCGGCTGTGGCCTCACCAATGCCCTGTATAATTGCAGTAAAACATCTCTATCCCTATACTCAAATCCTCTCGCTATGAAGGCCAACATCCCATTTGCCTTCTTTACTGCCTGCTGTACCTGCGCGCTTACTTTCAGCGACTGATGCACGAGGACACCAAGGTCTCGCTGAGTATCCGCCTCTCTCAATTTATATTCCAATAATAATCTGCCTTCCTATTTTTGCTATTGAAGCGGATAACCTCACATTTATCCACATTGTACTGTGTCTGTCATAAGAACATAAGATCTAGGAGCAGGAGTCGGCCATCTGGCCCCTCGAACCTGCTCCGCAATTCAATTAGATCATGGCTGATCTTTTGTGGACTCAGCTCCACTTTCCGGCCCGAACACCATAACCCTTAATCCCTTTATTCTTCAAAAAACTATCTATCTTTACCTTAAAAACATGTAATGAAGGAGCCTCAACTGCTTCACTGGGCAAGGAATTCCATAGATTCACAACCCTTTGGATGAAGAAGTTCCTCCTAAACTCAGTCCTAAATCTACTTCCCTTATTTTGAGGCTATGTCCCCTAGTTCTGCTTTCACCCGCCAGTGGAAACAACCTGCCCGCATCTATCCTATCTATTCCCTTCATAATTTTATATGTTTCTATAAGATTCCCCCTCATCCTTCTAAATTCCAATGAGTACAGTCCCAGTCTACTCAACCTCTCCTCATAATCCAACCCCTTCAGCTCTGGGATTAACCTAGTGAATCTCCTCTGCACACCCTCCAGTGCCAGTACGTCCTTTCTCAAGTAAGGAGACCAAAACTGAACACAATACTCCAGGTGTGGCCTCACTAACACCTTATACAATTGCAGAATAACCTCCCTAGTCTTAAACTCCATCCCTCTAGCAATGAAGGACAAAATTCCATTTGCCTTCTTAATCACCTGTAAACCAACTTTCTGTAACTCATGCACTAGCACACCCAGGTCTCTCTGCACAGTGGCATGTTTTAATATTTTATCATTTAAATAATAATCCCGTTTGCTGTTATTCCTACCAAAATGGATAACCTCACATTTGTCAACATTGTATTCCATCTGCCAGACCCTAGCCCATTCACTTAACCTATCCAAATCCCTCTGCAGACTTCCAGTATCCTCTGCACTTTTCGCTTTACCACTCATCTTCGTGTCATCTGCAAACTTGGACACATTGCCCTTGGTCCCCAACTCCAAATCATCTATGTAAATTGTGAACAATTGTGGGCCCAACACGGATCCCTGAGGAACACCACTATCTACTGATTGCCAACCAGAGAAACACCCATTAATCCTCACTCTTTGCTTTCTATTAATTAACCAATCCTCTATCCATGCTACTACGACATGCATCTTTATCTCATGCAGCAACCTTTTGTGTGGCACCTTGTCAAAGGCTTTCTGGAAATCCAGATATACCACATCCATTGGCTCCCCGTTATCTACCGCACTGGTAATGTCCTCAAAAAATTCCACCAAATTAGTTAGGCATGACCTGCCCTTTATGAACCCATGCTGCGTCTGCCCAATGGGATAATTTCTATCCAGATGCCTCGCTATTTCTTCCTTGATGATAGATTCCAGCATCTTCCCTACTACCGAAGTTAAGCTCACTGGCCTATAATTTCCTGCTCTCTGCCTACCTCCTTTTTTAAACAGTGGTGTCATGTTTGCTAATTTCCAATCCACCGGGACCACCCCAGAGTCTAGTGAATTTTGATAAATTATCACTAATGCATTTGCAATTTCCCTAGCCATCTCTTTAAGCACTCTGGGATGCATTATATCAGGGCCAGGAGACTTGTCTACCTTTAGCCTCATTAGCTTACCCATCACTATCTCCTTAGTGATAACAATCCTCTCAAGGTCCTCACCTGTCATAGCCTCATTTCTATCAGTCACTGGCATGTTATTTGTGTCTTCCACTGTGAAGACCGACCCAAAAAACCTGTTCAGTTCCTCAGCCATTTCCTCATCCTCTAAAGGACCAATATTTACCTTAGTCACTCTTTTTTGTTTTATATATTTGTAAAAACTTTTACTGTCTGTTTTTATATTCTGTGCAAGTTTACTCTCATACTCTATCTTACTCTTCTTTATATCTTTTTTAGTAGCTTTCTGTTGCCCCCCAAAGATTTCCCAGTCCTCTTGTCTCCCACCAACCTTTGCCACTTTGTATGCTTTTTCCTTCAATTTGATACTCTCCCTTATTTCCATAGAAATCCACAGTCGATTTTCCCTCTTTCTACCGTCCTTCCTTTTTGTTGGTGTAAACCTTTGCTGAGCACTGTGAAAAATCGCTTGGAAGGTTCTCCACTGTTCCTCAACTGTTCCACCATAAAGTCTTTGCTCCCAGTCTACCTTAGCTAGTTCTTCTCTCATCCCATTGTAATCTCCTTTGTTTAAACACAAAACACTAGTATTTGATTTTACTTTCTCACCCTCCATCTGTATTTTAAATTCCACGATATTGTGATCACTCCTTCCGAGAGGATCCCTAACTATGAGATCATGAATCAATCCTGTCTCATTACACAGGACAAGATCTAGGACTGCTTGTTCCCTCATAGGTTCCATTACAGACTGTTCTAGGAAACTATCGTGGATACATTCTATAAACTCCTCCTCAAGGTTGCCTTGACCGACGTGGTTAAACCAATCGACATGTAGATTAAAATCCCCCATGATAACTGCCGTACCATTTCTACATGCATCAGTTATTTCTTTGTTTATTGCCTGCCCCACCATAACGTTACTATTTGGTGGCCGATAGACTCCTATCAGTGACTTTTTCGCCTTACTATTCCTGATTTCCACCCAAATGGATTGAACCTTATCCTCCATAGCACCGATATCATCCCTAATTATTGCCCAGATGTCATCCTTAAATAACAGAGCTACACCACCTCCCTTACCATCCACTCTGTCCTTCCGAATAGTTTGATACCCTCGGATATTTAACTCCCAGTCGTGACCATCCTTTAACCATGTTTCAGTAATGGCCACTAAATCATAGTCATTTACTGTACCTTGTACTGTCGCCCTTATGGATTTCTGACTATGTCTTCTCTGACTTGCACTTTTCCCCTTACTTCCTTTTGCTTCTGTCCCTGTTTTACTACCTTCCAACTTCCTGCATCGGTTCCCATCCCCCTGCCACATTAGTTTAAACCCTCCCCAACAGCTCTAGAAAACACCTCCCCTAGGACATCGGTTCCAGTCCTGCCCAAGTGCAGACCGTCTGGTTTGTACAGGTCCCACCTCCCCCAGAACCGGTCCCAATGCCCCAGGAATTTGAATCCCTCCCTCTTGCACCATCTCTCGAGCCACGCATTCATCATCCTATCTATCCTTTTTTTTAAAAATAATTTTTATTGAAATTTTTACAAAATGTAAACATCTTAACTCTATTAACAAAACAACCGGGGTAACACCCCAAGAACAATACCCACCAATCTTCAAACGCAACTACAAACAAAAGGAAAAAACAAAAGAACACCCAAACAACAAAAGGGAAAGAGATAACACCCGCCACATCCCACAGACCCATGTACACAGTTCTCCCTCCCACCCACCCCGCCCCCCCCCTCCCCCCGGGTTGCTGCTGCTGTCGGCCTATTTCCCTACCGTTCTGCCAGGAAGTCCAGGAAAGGCTGCCACCGCCTGAAAAACCCTTGTACTGATCCCCTCAGGGCAAATTTCACCCTCTCCAATTTAATGAACCCCGCCATATCATTGATCCAGGCCTCCACGCTTGGGGGCCTCGCATCCTTCCATTGGAGCAAGATCCTCCGCCGGGCTACTAGGGACGCAAAGGCCAGAACACCGGCCTCTTTCGCCTCCTGCACTCCCGGCTCCACCCCAACCCCAAAAATTGCGAGTCCCCAGCCTGGCTTGACCCTGGATCCCACCACCCTCGACACCGTCCTTGCTACCCCCCTCCAAAACTCCCCCAGCGCTGGGCATGCCCAAAACATATGGGCGTGGTTCGCTGGGCTCCCCGAGCACCTAGCACACCTGTCCTCGCCCCCGAAAAACCTACTCATCCTCGTCCCAGTCATGTGGGCCCTATGCAGCACCTTGAACTGTATGAGGCTAAGCCTCGCACAGGAAGAGGAGGAATTCACTCTCTCCAGGGCATCCGCCCATGTCCCCTCCTCAATCTCCTCACCCAGCTCCTCTTCCCATTTACCCTTCAGCTCCTCCACCGAGGCCTCGTCTACCTCCTGCATTACGCGGTGTATGTCCGAAATCCTCCCTCCTCCAACCCACACCCCCGAGAGCACACTGTCCCGTACCCCACGTGGGGGCAACAAGGGGAACCCCTCCACCTGCTGCCTGGCAAACGCCCTCACCTGCATGTACCGAAACATGTTCCCCGGGGGGAGCCCAAACTTCCCCTCTAACTCCCCCAAGCTCGCGAACCTCCCCTCCACAAACAGGTCCCTCAACCTCCTAACCCCTGCCCTGTGCCAGCCCAGAAATCCGCCATCAATGCTCCCTGGGACAAACCGATGGTTCCCCCGTATCGGGGCCTCCATCGAACCCCCCACTTCTCCCCTATACCGTCTCCATTGCCCCCAAATTTTGAGGGTAGCCGCCACCACCGGGCTCGTGGTATACCTCGTTGGAGGGAGCGGCAACGGCGCCGTTACCAGCGCCTCCAGGCTCGTGCCCACACAGGACGCCATCTCCATCCTCTTCCATGCTGCCCCTTCCCCGTCCATTACCCACTTACGCACCATCGCTGCATTGGCAGCCCAGTAATACCCACAGAGGTTGGGCAATGCCAGACCCCCCCTACCCCTGCCTCGTTCCAGGAACACTCTTCGAACCCTCGGAGTCCCATGCGCCCATACAAATCCCGTAATATTCCTGTTGACCCTCCTAAAAAAGGCCTTCGGGATAAGGATGGGGAGGCACTGGAACAGGAACAAAAACCTTGGGAGCACCGTCATCTTGACGGACTGCACCCTCCCTGCCAATGACAGCGGTAACATATCCCACCTCTTAAACTCCTCCTCCATCTGCTCCACCAACCTTGTGAGGTTGAGCTTGTGCAGGGCCCCCCAGCTCCCAGCCACCTGGACCCCTAGGTACCTGAAGCTCTTCCCTGCTTCTTCAATGGGAGCCTACCAATCCCCTCCTCCTGATCCCCCGGATGCACCACAAACAACTCACTCTTGCCCAGGTTCAACTTATATCCAGAGAAACCCCCAAAGTCACTAAGAATCCTCATCACCTCTGGCATCCCCCCCACCGGGTCCGCCACATACAGCAACAGGTCGTCCGCATACAGCGACACCCGATGCTCCTCCCCACCCCGCACCAGGCCCCTCCAGTTCCCCGACTCCCTCAATGCCATGGCCAGGGGCTCAATCGCCAACGCAAAGAGCAAGGGGGACAGGGGGCACCCCTGCCTCGTCCCCCGGTACAGCCGAAAGTACTCCGACCTCCTCCTATTCGTGGCTACACTCGCCATCGGGGCTTCGTAGAGCAGCCTCGCCCACTGGACAAACCCCTCCCCGAACCCAAACCTTTCCAGCACCTCCCACAGATACCCCCACTCAACCCTATCAAAGGCCTTCTCCGCGTCTAATGCCACCACTATCTCCACCTCCCCTTCCACAGCCGGCATCATAATGACATTCAGAAGCCTTCGCATGTTCGTATTCAACTGCCTTCCCTTCACAAACCCCGTCTGGTCATCGTGAATGACCCCCGGCACACAATCCTCTATTCTAGTGGCCAGGATCTTTGCCAGCAGCTTAGCGTTTGCGTTTAGCAGCGAGATCGGCCAATATGACCCACACTGCAGAGGGTCCTTGTCCCGCTTAAGGATCAAGGAAATCAGCGCCTGTGACATAGTTGGGGGCAAAGCCCCCCCCTCCCTTGCCTCGTTAAAGGTCCGGACCAACAGGGGGCCCAACAGGTCCACATACCTTTTATAAAATTCAGCTGGAAACCCATCCGGCCCCGGCACCTTCCCCGACTGCATGCTCCCTATCCCTTTAACCAGCTCCTCCAGCTCAATCAGCTCCCCCAGCCCCTCCACCTGCTCCTCCTCCACCCTCGGGAATCACAGCTTGTCCAAGAAGCGCCCCATTCCACCCCCCTCCACCGGGGGCTCCGACCGGTACAGTTCCCCATAGAAGTCCCTGAAGACCCCATTAACATCTACCCCTCTCCGCACCACCTTCCCATCTCTATCCTTCACTCCCCCAATCTCCCTGGCCGCGTCCCGCTTTCGGAGCTGGTGTGCCAGCATCCTACTTGCCTTCTCCCCATATTCACACACCGCCCCCTGTGCTTTCCTCCACTGAGCTTCCGCCTTTCTAGTGGTCAATAGGTCGAACCTGGCCTGAAGGCTACGCCGCTCCCCCAGCAATCCCTCCTCCGGACCCTCCGCATATCTCCTGTCCACCCTCACCATCTCCCCCACCAATCTCTCCCTCTCCCTCTGCTCTCCCCTCTCCCTATGGGTTCGGATGGAAATCAACTCCCCTATAATCACCGCCTTCAATGCCTCCCAGACCGTCCCCACTCGGACCTCCCCGTTATCGTTGGCCACAAGGTACCTCTCGATACACCCCCGAACCCTCTCGGCCACCTCCTCGTCTGCCAACAGCCCCACCTCCAAGCGCCAGAGCGGGCGCTGGTCCCTCTCCTCCCCCAGCCCGAGGTCCACCCAGTGCGGGGCATGATCTGAAATGACAATGGCAGAGTATTCAGCATCCTCCACCCTCGAAACCAGCCCCCTGCTCAGGACAAAAAAATCAATCCTCGAGTAGGCCTTATGCATGTGGGAGAAAAACGAGTACTCCCTGGCCCTTGGACTCACAAACCTGCAGGGATCCACCCCTCCCATCTGATCCATAAACCCCCTCAACACCTTAGCCGCCGCCGGCCTCCTACCCGTCCGGGACTTGGATCGATCCAATGGGGGATCCAGCACTGTGCTGAAGTCCCCCCCCCATGATCAGGCCCCCCACCTCCAGGTCCGGAATGCGGCCCAACATGCGCCGCATAAACCCCGCATTGTCCCAGTTTGGGGCATAAACATTGACCAGCACCACCTGCTCCCCCTGCAGCTTACCACTCACCATCACATACCTCCCGCCACTGTCAGTCACCACATTTAACGCCTCAAACGACACGCTCTTTCCCACCAGGATCGCCACCCCCCGATTCTTCTCATCCAGCCCTGAATGAAATACTTGGCCCACCCATCCCTTCCTCAGTCGAACCTGGTCCGCCACCTTCAGGTGTGTCTCCTGGAGCATGGCCACATCCGCCTTCAGCCCCCTCAGGTGCGCAAACACCCGGGCCCGCTTGACCGGCCCATTCAGCCCCCTCACATTCCAGGTTATCAGCCGGATCAGAGGGCTCCCTGCCCCCCTCCCCTGCCGATTAGCCATAACCCATCCCTTGCACTCCCGTGAGCCAGCTAACTTCTGCTGACCCCGACGACTCCCGCCACACCTCCGACTCCTCCCCACGTGGGACTCCCCCTCCTCCATCGTGCCCGTCAACAGGTCCTTCCCCCCCCCCCCTGCTCTTGCGCGGGAAAAGAAAACAGCCAGCAACGACCCCCGCCCCCACCATCTCCCAGCGCTGGAAACCCGCATTCGCCCTGCCTGGCCCCGCCTCCTCCAGGGCAACTCCCATTGTCAGTCCCCCCCCACCGTTTACCCCCCTGCCCGAACCCGTCCACCAGACCCCTACAGAAAAACCCATACAGAAAAGACAAATCGACATCGCCCCACCCACCCTAAGGCCAACCCACATCTTACATTAAACCAAGCAAATGCAAATACAGTATTATACAGCATCCCCCATCTTAGACCCTCAGTTTGAGTCCAGTTTCTCGGCCTGCACAAAGGCCCACGCCTCCTCCGGGGACTCAAAATAATGGTGACGGTCCTTGTAGGTGACCCACAGACGTGCCGGCTGCAACATGCCGAACTTCACACTCTGTCTGTGGAGCACCGTCTTCGTCCGGTTAAACCCGGCCTTCCGCTTAGCCACCTCCGCACTCCAGTCCTGGAAGATCCGCACCTCTGTGTTCTCCCACTTGCTGCTCCGCTCCTTCTTGGCCCACCGGAGCACGCACTCCCGGTCAACAAACCGGTGAAACCGCACCAACACCGCCCGCAGCGGCTCATTTGGCTTGGGCCTCCTAGCCAGAATTCTGTGGGCCCCCTCCAACTCCAGGGGCCCCTGGAAGGACCCAGCCCCCATCAGCGAGTTTAACATAACGACCACATAGGCTGCCAGGTCCGACCCCTCCAGCCCCTCCGTGAGGCCCAGGATCCGCAAATTCTTCCTCCTCGTCCGGTTCTCCATCTCCTCGAACCGTTCCTGCCACTTTTTTATGGAGTGCCTCGTGCATCTCCACCTTCCCCGCGAGGGCCGCGGCCTCATCCTCCCTTTCGGAGGCCTGCTGCTGCAGCTCCCGGATCGCAGCCCCCTGGGCTGTCTGGGTCTCCAGCAGTTTACCGGTGGTAGCCTTCAGCGACTCCACCTTAAGCTCCTGGAAGCAGCGCAGCAGAGTCGCCTGCTGCTCCCGCGCCCACTGCCTCAGCTCCTCAAGGCCTCCGCCGGCTGCCATTTTGTCTTCCTTCCTCCACTTTTTCAGGGGTGCTTTCTCCGTGTTTCTCCTTACCCCACTCCTGGTCCGGACCATAGGACCGTAGGGGTCGACTCCTGACCTCTTCCCACGTCGGGATTTGCCGACACAGCTCCGTTGGGGGCCCTGAAAAGAGCCCCAAAGTCCGTTTTCAGCGGGAGCTGCCGAATGTGCGGCTTAGCTCCGCATTGCCGCCACCGGAAGTCCATCATCCTATCTATCCTGACATTCCTACTCTGACTAGCTCGTGGCACTGGTAGCAATCCTGAGATTACTACCTTTGAGGTCCTACTTTTTAGTTTAACTCCTAACTCCCTGAATTCCGCTTGTAGGACCTCATCCCGTTTTTTACCCCCCCCCCCCCCCCCCCAGAATGTCCTGCAGCCGCTCCGAGACATCCTTGACCCTTGCACCAGGGAGGCAACATACCATCCTGGAGTCTCGATTGCATCCACAGAACCGCCTGTCTATTCCCCTTACGATCGAGTCCCCTATCACTATAGCCCTGCCATTTTTCTTCCTGCCCTGCTGTGCAGCAGAGCCAGCCATGGTGCCATGAACCTGGCTGCTGCTGCCTTCCCCTGGTGAGCCATCTCCCTCAACAGTATCCAAAGCGGTATATCTGTTTTGCAGGGAGATGACCGCAGGGGACACCTGCACTGCCTTCCTACTCTTGCTCTTTCTTTTGGTCACCCATTTTCTATCTCCCTCAGTAACCTTCACCTGCGGTGTGACCAACTCACTAAACGTGCTATCCACGACCTCCTCAGCATCGCGGATGCTCCAAAGTGAGTCCATCCGCAGCTCCAGAGCCGTCAAGCGGTCTAACAGGAGCTGCAACTGAACACACTTCCTGCACGTGAAGGAGCCAGGGACAGTGGACGTGTCCCTGAGTTCCCACATCGCACACGAGGAGCATGACACGGGTCTGGGATCTCCTGCCATGTCTTAAACCTTAGGTTTAGACAATGAAAAGAAACTCTATTTCCCAGTCACTTACCAGGGTTAAAAAGCACCTCCCCCCCACCTAGCTTCGAATTCCCAAACTCACTCTTGGTTGTGCCTCACTCTGGCTGTGCCTCACTCTGGCTGTGCCTCACTCTGGCTGTGCCTTCTCTGGCTCACTGGGAGAACTCACCTTGGTTGTCTCCCTGCAGATTAAAAGTTACAGGCCAGAAGAAAGAGAGAGAACAAAACAGTCGGGAAAAAGCAACTTCTCCCACTCTGCACCGTTACCTCACTGCACCAAATTACCAAGTTCCAACTTCCCACTCTGGATGTGCCTCACTCTGACTGTGTCTTCTCAACTTGCGCATGCATGTACCCACTCACTCAGCCTGTCCAAATCCCGCTGAAGCATCTTATTATCCCCCTCACAGCTCACCCTCCCACCCAACTTTGTATCATCTGCAAATTTGGAGAAAATGCATTTAGTTCCCTCGTCCAAATCATTCATATATAATGTGAACAGTTGGGGTCCTGGCACAGGTCCTTGCGGTTCCCCACGAGTCACTGACTGTCTGCTAACCAGCTTTCTATCAAACTCAAGACACTAGCCATAATCCATCTTCTTCAAATTTGCATAGTAAACTGCAGTGTGAGACCTTCTCGAAGGCTTCTGAAAGTTTAAATAAACCACATCCACCGGTTCTCCCTGCTCAACTCTACTAGTTACATCTTCAAATAATTCCAGTTGATTTTTCAAGCGGATTTCCCTTTCATAAATCCATGCTGACTTTATCTGATTACTCCACTGCTTTCCAGATGCTGTGCTATGAAATCCTTGATAATGGACTCCAGCAACTTCCCTACTGCCGACGTTAGGCTCACTGGTCTATAGTTCCCTGTTTTCTCTCTACCTCCCTTTTTGAACAGCGTGGTTACATTCGCTATCCTCGAATCTGTAGGAACCATTCCGGAGTCCAAAGAATGTTGGAAAACGCTCACCAATGGATCTACTATTTCTAGCACCACTTCCTTCAGTTCTCTGGGATGGAGATTTCTCCGCCATCAATCCCATTGATTTCTGTGAGGACACCATTCCCAGACTGCTTCACAGTGACGCTGACTGCAAGGACACTGTTCCCAGACTGCTTCACTGTGACGCTGACTGCGAGGACACCGTTCCCAGGCTGCTTCACTGTGACGCTGACTGCGAGGACACCGTTCCCAGACTGCTTCACTGTGACACTGACTGCGAGGTCACTGTTCCCAGACTGCTTCACTGTGACCCTGACTGCGAGGACACCGTTCCCAGACTGCTTCACTGTGACACTGACTGCGAGGTCACTGTTCCCAGACTGCTTCACAGTGACGCTGACTGCGAGGACACTGTTCCCAGACTGCTTCACTGTGATGCTGACTGTGAGGACGCTGTTCCCAGACTGCTTCACTGTGATGCTGACTGCGAGGACACTGTTCCCAGACTGCTTCACTGTGACGCTGCGGGGACACCATTCCCAGACTGCTTCACTGTGACGCTGCGGGGACAGCGTTCCCAGACTGCTTCACTGTGACGCTGACTGCGAGGACACCGTTCCCAGACTGCTTCACTGTGACGCTGACTGTGAGGACACTGTTCCCAGACTGCTTCACTGTGACGCTGCGGGGACACCATTCCCAGACTGCTTCACTGTGACGCTGCGGGGACACCGTTCCCAGACTGCTTCACTGTGACGCTGACTGCGAGGACACCGCTCCCAGGCTGCTTCACTGTGACGCTGACTGCGAGGACACCGCTCCCAGGCTGCTTCACTGTGACGCTGACTGCGAGGACACTGTTCCCAGACTGCTTCACTGTGATGCTGACTGTGAGGACACCATTCCCAGACTGCTTCACTGTGACGCTGACTGCGAGGACACCATTCCCAGACTGCTTCACTGTGACGCTGACTGCGAGGACACTGTTCCCAGACTGCTTCACTCTGACGCTGACTGTGAGGACATCGTTCCCAGACTGCTTCACAGTGACGCTGACTGCAGGACACTGTTCCCAGACTGCTTCACTGTGACGCTGACTGCGAGGACACTGCTCCCAGAATGCTTCACTGTGACGACACCGTTCCCAGACTGCTTCACTGTGACGCTGACTGCAAGGACACTGTTCCCAGACTGCTTCACTGTGACGCTGACTGCGAGGACACCGTTCCCAGACTGCTTCACAGTGACGCTGACTGCGAGGACACCGTTCCCAGAATGCTTCACTGTGACGCTGACTGCAAGGACACTGTTCCCAGACTGCTTCACTGTGACGCTGACTGTAAGGACACTGTTCCCAGGCTGCTTCACTGTGACGCTGACTGCGAGGACACTGTTCCCAGGCTGCTTCACTGTGACGCTGACTGCAAGGACACTGTTCCCAGGCTGCTTCACTGTGACGCTGACTGCGAGGACACCGTTCCCAGACTGCTTCACTGTGACGCTGACTGCGAGGACACCGTTCCCAGACTGCTTCACTGTGACGCTGACTGCAGGACACCATTCACAGACTGCTTCACTGTGACGCTGACTGCAGGACACAGTTCCCAGACTGCTTCACGGTGACGCTGCGAGGACACCGTTCCCAGACTGCTTCACTGTGACGCTGACTGCAGGACACCGTTCCCAGACTGCTTCACAGTGACGCTGACTGCAAGGACACTGTTCCCAGACTGCTTCACTGTGACACTGACTGCGAGGTCACTGTTCCCAGACTGCTTCACTGTGACGCTGCGAGGACACCGTTCCCAGGCTGCTTCACTGTGACGCTGACTGCGAGGACACCGTTCCCAAACTGCTTCACTGTGACGCTGACTGCGAGGACACTGTTCCCAGACTGCTTCACTGTGACACTGACTGCGAGGACACTGTTCCCAGACTGCTTCACTGTGACGCTGACTACAGGACACTGTTCCCAGACTGCTTCACTGTGACACTGACTGCGAGGACACTGTTCCCAGGCTGCTTCACTGTGACACTGACTGCGAGGACACTGTTCCCAGACTGCTTCACTGTGACGCTGACTACAGGACACTGTTCCCAGACTGCTTCACTGTGACACTGACTGCGAGGACACTGTTCCCAGGCTGCTTCACTGTGACACTGACTGCGAGGACACTGTTCCCAGACTGCTTCACTGTGACACTGACTGCGAGGACACTGTTCCCAGGCTGCTTCACTGTGACACTGACTGCGAGGACACTGTTCCCAGGCTGCTTCACTGTGACGCTGCGAGGACACCGTTCCCAGACTGCTTCACTGTGACACTGACTGTGAGGACCACATTCCCAGACTGCTTCACTGTGACACTGACTGCGAGGACACCGTTCCCAGACTGCTTCACTGTGACACTGACTGCAGGACACCGTTCCCAGATTGCTTCACTGTGACGCTGACTGCAGGACACCGTTCCCAGATTGCTTCACTGTGACACTGACTGCAGGACACCGTTCCCAGACTGCTTCACTGTGACACTGACTGCAGGACACCGTTCCCAGACTGCTTCACTGTGACACTGCGGGGACACTGTTCCCAGCCTGCTTCACTGTGACGCTGACTGCGAGGACACCGTTCCCAGGCTGCTTCACTGTGACACTGACTGCAGGACACCGTTCCCAGACTGCTTCACTGTGACGCTGACTGCGAGGACACCGTTCCCAGGCTGCTTCACTGTGATGCTGACTGCAAGGACACCGTTCCCAGACTGCTTCACTGTGACGCTGACTGCGAGGACACCGTTCCCAGACTGCTTCACTGTGACGCTGACTGCGAGGACACCGTTCCCAGACTGCTTCACTGTGACACTGACTGTGAGGACACTGTTCCCAGGCTGCTTCACTGTGACGCTGTGAGGACACCGTTCCCAGACTGCTTCACTATGACGCTGTGAGGACACCGTTCCCAGACTGCTTCACTGTGACGCTGACTGCGAGGACACCGTTCCCAGACTGCTTCACTGTGACGCTGTGAGGACACCGTTCCCAGACTGCTTCACTGTGACGCTGACTGCGAGGACACTGTTCCCAGACTGCTTCACTGTGACGCTGACTGCGAGGACACCGTTCCCAGACTGCTTCACTGTGACGCTGTGAGGACACTGTTCCCAGACTGCTTCACTGTGACGCTGACTGCGAGGACACCGTTCCCAGGCTGCTTCACTGTGACGCTGACTGCGAGGACACCGTTCCCAGACTGCTTCACTGTGACGCTGACTGCGAGGACACCGTTCCCAGACTGCTTCACTGTGACACTGACTGCGAGGACACTGTTCCCAGACTGCTTCACTGTGACGCTGACTGCGAGGACACCGTTCCCAGGCTGCTTCACTGTGACGCTGACTGCGAGGACACCGTTCCCAGACTGCTTCACTGTGACACTGACTGCGAGGACACTGTTCCCAGACTGCTTCACTGTGACGCTGACTGCGAGGACACCGTTCCCAGGCTGCTTCACTGTGACGCTGACTGTGAGGACACCGTTCCCAGAATGCTTCACTGTGACGCTGTGAGGACACCGTTCCCAGACTGCTTCACTGTGACACTGACTGCGAGGACACCGTTCCCAGACTGCTTCACTGTGACGCTGTGAGGACACCGTTCCCAGACTGCTTCACTGTGACGCTGACTGCGAGGACACCGTTCCCAGACTGCTTCACTGTGACGCTGACTGCGAGGACACCGTTCCCAGACTGCTTCACTGTGACGCTGACTGCGAGGACACCGTTCCCAGACTGCTTCACTGTGACGCTGACTGCGAGGACACTGTTCCCAGACTGCTTCACTGTGACACTGACTGTGAGGACACCGTTCCCAGACTGCTTCACTGTGACGCTGACTGCGAGGACACCGTTCCCAGACTGCTTCACTGTGACGCTGCGAGGACACCGTTCCCAGACTGCTTCACTGTGACGCTGACTGCGAGGACACTGTTCCCAGACTGCTTCACTGTGACGCTGACTGCGAGGACACCGTTCCCAGACTGCTTCACTGTGACGCTGACTGCGAGGACACTGTTCCCAGACTGCTTCACTGTGACGCTGACTGCGAGGACACCGTTCCCAGACTGCTTCACTGTGACGCTGTGAGGACACTGTTCCCAGACTGCTTCACTGTGACGCTGACTGTGAGGACACTGTTCCCAGACTGCTTCACTGTGACGCTGACTGCGAGGACACTGTTCCCAGACTGCTTCACTGTGACGCTGTGAGGACACCGTTCCCAGACAGCTTCAC
The DNA here is from genome assembly GCF_902713615.1 of Scyliorhinus canicula. NCBI lineage: Eukaryota > Metazoa > Chordata > Chondrichthyes > Carcharhiniformes > Scyliorhinidae > Scyliorhinus > Scyliorhinus canicula. The sequence goes on along the minus strand of NC_052155.1, from coordinate 981,273 downwards.
TGTGATGCTGACTGCGAGGACACTGTTCCCAGACTGCTTCACTGTGACGCTGACTGCAGGACACCGTTCCCAGACTGCTTCACTGTGACGCTGACTGCAGGACATCGTTCCCAGACTGCTTCACTGTGACGCTGACTGTCAGGACACCGTTCCCAGGCTGCTTCACTGTGACGCTGTGAGGACACCGTTCCCAGACTGCTTCACTGTGACGCTGACTGCAGGGACACTGTTCCCAGACTGCTTCACTGTGACACTGACTGCGAGGACACCGTTCCCATGCTGCTTCACTGTGATGCTGACTGCGAGGACACCATTCACAAACTGCTTCACTGTGACGCTGACTGCAGGACACCGTTCCCAGACTGCTTCACTGTGACACTGACTGCGAGGACACCGTTCCCAGACTGCTTCACTGTGACACTGACTGTGAGGACACCGTTCCCAGACTGCTTCACTGTGACACTGACTGCGAGGACACCGTTCCCAGACTGCTTCACTGTGACACTGACTGTGAGGACACCGTTCCCAGACTGCTTCACTGTGACACTGACTGTGAGGACACCGTTCCCAGACTGCTTCACTGCGATGCTGACTGCAGGACACCGTTCCCAGACTGCTTCACTGTGACGCTGACTGTGAGGACACCGTTCCCAGACTGCTTCACTGTGACGCTGACTGCGAGGACACCGTTCCCAGACTGCTTCACTGTGACACTGACTGCGAGGACACCGTTCCCAGACTGCTTCACTGTGACGCTGACTGCGAGGACACTGTTCCCAGACTGCTTAACTGTGACGCTGACTGCGAGGACACCGTTCCCAGACTGCTTCACTGTGACGCTGACTGTGAGGACCACATTCCCAGACTGCTTCACTGTGACACTGACTGCGAGGACACCGTTCCCAGACTGCTTCACTGTGATGCTGACTGCGAGGACACCGTTCCCAGACTGCTTCACTGTGACGCTGACTGCGAGGACACCGTTCCCAGACTGCTTCACTGTGATCCTGACTGCGAGGACACTGTTCCCAGACTGCTTCACTGTGACTTTGATTGCGAGGACACCGTTCCCAGACTGCTTCACTGTGACGCTGACTGCAGGACACTGTTCCCAGGCTGCTTCACTGTGACGCTGACTGTGAGGACCACATTCCCAGACTGCTTTACTGTGATGCTGACTGCGAGGACACCGTTCCCAGACTGCTTCACTGTGACGCTGACTGCGAGGACACCGTTCCCAGACTGCTTCACTGTGATCCTGACTGCGAGGACACCGTTCCCAGACTGCTTCACTGTGACACTGACTGCGAGGACACTGTTCCCAGACTGCTTCACTGTGACGCTGACTGCGAGGACACCATTCCCAGACTGCTTCACTGTGATGCTGACTGTGAGGACACCATTCACAAACTGCTTCACTGTGACGCTGACTGTGAGGACACTGTTCCAAGACTGCTTCACTGTGACACTGATTGCGAGGACACCGTTCCCAGACTGCTTCACAGTGACGCTGCGAGGACACCGTTCCCAGACTGCTTCACTGTGACGCTGACTGCGAGGACACTGTTCCCAGACTGCTTCATTGTGATGCTGACTACAAGGACACCGTTCCCAGACTGCTTCACTGTGACGCTGCGAGGCACCGTTCCCAGACTGCTTCACTGTGACGCTGACTGCGAGGACACCGTTCCCAGACTGTTTCACTGTGACGCTGACTGCGAGGACACTGTTCCCAGACTGCTTCACTGTGACGCTGACTGCGAGGACACCGTTCCCAGACTGCTTCACTGTGACGCTGACTGCAAGGACACCGTTCCCAGACTGCTTCACTGTGACACTGACTACAGGACACCGTTCCCAGACTGCTTCACTGTGACACTGACTGCAAGGACACCGTTCCCAGACTGCTTCACTGTGACACTGACTGCGAGGACACCGTTCCCAGACTGCTTCACTGTGACGCTGACTGCAAGGACACCGTTCCCAGACTGCTTCACTGTGACACTGACTACAGGACACCGTTCCCAGACTGCTTCACTGTGACACTGACTACAGGACACCGTTCCCAGACTGCTTCACTGTGACACTGACTGCGAGGACACCGTTCCCAGACTGCTTCACTGTGACGCTGACTGCGAGGACACCGTTCCCAGACTGCTTCACTGTGACGCTGACTGCGAGGACACCGTTCCCAGACTGCTTCACTGTGACGCTGACTGCGAGGACACCGTTCCCAGACTGCTTCACTGTGATGCTGACTGCGTGGACACCGTTCCCAGACTGCTTCACTGTGACGCTGACTGCGAGGACACCGTTCCCAGACTGCTTCACTGTGACGCTGACTGAGAGGACACTGTTCCCAGACTGCTTCACTGTGACGCTGACTGCAAGGACACCATTCCCAGACTGCTTCACTGTGACGCTGACTGTGAGGACACTGTTCCCAGACTGCTTCACTGTGACGCTGACTGCGAGGACACCGTTCCCAAACTGATTCACTGTGATGCTGACTGTGAGGACACTGTTCCCAAACTGCTTCACTGTGACGCTGACTGCGAGGACACCGTTCCCAAACTGCTTCACTGTGATGCTGACTGTGAGGACACTGTTCCCAGACTGCTTCACTGTGACACTGACTGCGAGGACACCGTTCCCAGACTGCTTCACTGTGACGCTGACTGCGAGGACACCGTTCCCAAACTGCTTCACTGTGATGCTGACTGTGAGGACACTGTTCCCAGACTGCTTCACTGTTCCCAGACTGCTTCACTGTGACACTGACTGCGTGGACACCGTTCCCAGACTGCTTCACTGTGACGCTGACTGTGAGGACACCGTTCCCAGACTGCTTCACTGTGACGCTGACTGCAGGACACTGTTCCCAGAGTGAAATACAATGTTGGTCAATGTGAGGTGATCCTTTTGGGAGGAATATCAATAAAATGGACTATCATTTAATTGGTAATAAATGTCAGCATGCTGCTGTGCAGAGGGAACTGCTTTGCTGTGTGGTGTAGGTTGGTTGGAGGTCAGACTCCAGCTCATGGCTCAATCCTCCCATTGCCTCCCCAGCACCCTGCAGACTGCCCAATGGCAGTTTGCCTTCTCTCTCGCACAGTGGGAGAGTCTGTCCTCGATAAAACCCCATTGGCTAAAGCAGCATAATACCTGCCACTGATATAGTCTGTCCTCTTTATTCTTCAATAACACTGAAAGTGAGAAATCCCTCTGTAATTCACAGCTCCAGAAACCTTAATTACAGAAAGTACAATTCTCGCAGCAAGATCTCCTCATAAAGGAGAATGGCCACAGTTTATCATTGCCTTTGGGGAGCTGTGATTGGCTAGAGTAGGTTGTATTATTACACTCTGATTGGCTGCTGTATTTGTTGTGACAGATGTGCGGTGCATTTATTGGGGTTTGGTAGCCACGTTAACAGTTGGACCGAGGATAAAGATGACACACCTCTGCACATTGCAGCACGGTTTGGCCTGGAGGAGCATGTGACCTTGTACCTTGAACATGGAGCTTCCATCAACAGGATGAATGAATGTGGGCAGATGGCACTGCACTGTGTGTGTGCACAGTCCCATGGCAAGGAGGATGCAGAGAGATATTACCGGGTATGTAAGCGGCTGATTGACGATGGGGGTAGTATAGCAGCGTTGGATGAGGAGAAGCAGTCAGCACTGCACCTTGCCTGTCGCACAGCCAACTACCGGATTGTGGATCTGCTCCTCCGCAAGGGAGTCGATGTCAACCGTATGGACTACGGTGGGAATGCACCGATGCATAAAGCATTACAGGCCGTAGCTTACAGATTGGAGCATGAACCTGAACGCACAGTCCGATCCCTCTTAAACTATGGGTCAATCCGCATCTGGCCAGGCGCAATCCCTAAGGTGAGATAAACATCCCTTGTGATTGGTCAGTGTACATATGTCTGTAATGACTGATATGTGTGTGTTTTCCTGTGTATCTGGTGTGTCTATTGTCATGTGATCACAATCCCGATTCTCCAGCGGGAATAGTCCTCCTTCAACAGATCAATTGATCAGCAGAATAACAGGTCCGGTTTTGGGGCAGAATTTCAAAGGGAGGGCGTGTAGGGAATGTAACAGGCATTCTGCAGATCCAATTGCAGTGCTCACCATGCGCAGTCAGTAGGACACGGAGCTAGAGCGGGTCAGAGAACAAACGATCATCATCATTTACAAATTGGTGACCCATCTTGAATGAACCAGACCACTGAATTAAACGAAGGGGGAGAGCTTTCCGATACCATGTACAATGGCGCACTGGACATCTTCGATCAGGACTCAGAGAACTGGAAATCATGATCAGAAAGATTGCATTTTTAAATTCCAGTCAATAACATTTTGGAAGAGATTAAGGCCCCTGAGTTGCGAATTACAGTTATTAATTCAGCCCGAGATCCCCAGAGATAAGAATTGATTAAAATATTAGAAGAGAGGGCAGCACGGCGGTGCAGTGGGTTAGCCCTGTTGCCTCACGGCGCCGATGTCCCAGGTTCGATCCCGGCTCTGGGTTGCTGTCCGTGTGGAGTTTGCACATTCTCCCCGTGTCTGCGTGGGTTTCACCCCTAGAACCCACAGATGTGCAGGGTAGGTGGATTGGCCACGCTAAATTGCCCCTTAATGGGGAAAAAAATAAATTGGGCACTCTAAATTTATATTTTTTAAAAATTAGAAGATCATTATTCACAAGAGCCTCTGATTATTGCGGAGATGTTTCGATTTCATCGAAGGAATCAGTTTGAAGGGGAAAATATTTGCAACTCACCGCAAACCCAGATGTGGCTTGCTGGGTTTTGAGAATTTGGCGATTTGTTAGCTGATCGTTATTAGAGATCACAATTAGAGATTGTTTAGCATGTGGTTTGGAAAACGAGGCCATTCAAAGGAGGTTATTAATGGAACGTATTCTAAGCCTGATGACTGCATTAGATATTGGTGGTTCCATGAAGCACGCGGCTAAGGAGGTTTCTCAGCTTCGAGCAAGCACGAAGACCCATAAACTGGCTGCTTCCCAGAGAAAGTCTACCCAGCAACAGGCGTGTCATCGCTGTGCGAAAATGGGCCACTGACAGGCGGACTGCTGGAGCAAGGACCTCAATGTCAGAACTGGCCGCACAACAAGAGCTGGCTGGAGTAAAATACCTTCTCCAGAGAGGAACACGCAAAGGAAGACACCGAACTCAAAGAAGAAACAAACCAAATTCAACTACGAAAATTCATAATGTGGAAAAATAATAATTGCAATGAGACTAAAGCAATGAATTCTGCTGAAGAATTGAAGTTGAGCGTGCTCTCAGTCCAGGGTGATTCTCAATCATTTTGGGTAGTGCCAAAACTGAATGGGCAACCGATTAAAATGGAGGTCGATATGGAGGCTGCTATCTCAATCATTCCTGAGACCATCTATGAACAGAAGCGCAACCACTTGCCTTTACACCATCCTGGTGTGATTGTGAGGATGTATACTGAGGAAATAGCGCCTGAGTGCAGTACGGTAGCATTGTGGATAGCACAAATGCTTCACAGCTCCAGGGTCCCAGGTTCGATTCCGGCTTGGGTCACTGTCTGTGCGGAGTCTGCACATTCTCCCCGTGTCTGCGTGGGTTTCCTCTGGGTGCTCCGGTTTCCTCCCACAGTCCAAAGATGTGCAGGTTAGGTGGATTGGCCATGATAAATTGCCCTTAGTGTCCAAAATTGCCCTTAGTGTTGGGTGGGGTTACTGGGTTATGGGGATAGGGTGGAGGTGTTGACCTTGGGTAGCGTGCTCGTTCCAAGAGCCGGTGCAGACTCAATGGGCCGAATGGCCTCCTTCTGCACTGTAAATTCTATGAAAGAGTGGACAAACCACAAAGGTACCATTCCATGAGATTCCAGAAGGTTTTCCAGCTCTCTTTGGCCACTCTTGGCTGGAAAGGATTAAACAGAATTGGAGCTCTGTCAACAACTTAGTTGATTCAAAGTCAGACTTACCGATATGGAAAAATACGGCAGTATTTTTGATGACACACTGGGGTCCATGAAAGGTGAACAGGTGTCCCAGCCAGGGTTTAGAGGTCAGGGTTCAGAAAACCCCAAAGTATATAATGGAGTTCACCTGACCTACAACTGTTTATTGATTTTGGGTATGGGGAGCACAAGAGCCTATCTTTCAGGTTGTTATTCAACAGAGACCTGAAGCACTTTTAATCAAAAACAAAGTTTACTCTATGAATTTAGTTAAGATTTTTAGAAACACACACAGGAAGCATTTTTATCAGCTACCAATGTAAATACCCCACACAGCTACAGTACTCTATGTATAACCCTGAATAACTGCCCCCCTTTAACTGTTCCAATTTAATAACAAGATCCCATAAACCAGAAACCCCTTTTGAAAGATGTGGCCCAGCACACAGCACTCAGACCTGGGATGGACGTTCCTGTTTCCTTTCCAAAACAGCAGCTTTAAATTTCTTCCAGAAAACAGTTATTTCTTTTCAAGTTATCAAGCAGCCTGGAAACAGCGTTTAAAATGCAGATAGAGAAAAAACCTTCTTTCAATCTGTGCAGAACAAAACCAGTTTGAACTCAAAACGAAAGTAAAACCAACTCCCAGAGCCACAGCCTAGCTCCACCCACACAATGACATCACTGAAACCATGTGATAAGACAACAATATTTCTTAAAGGGACAGTCCCATGACAGCTGATAGTGATCACAATTCAGTTAGATTCAGCATTACCATGGAAACGGAAAAGATAAAGCAGGAGTAGAAATATTGCAGAAATGAGAAGGGACTTGGCTGAGGTGGACTGGCGAGCATTGCTCGAGGATAAATCAGTGGGAAGGACTAAAAGGAGAGATTCCAAAGGTGCAAAGTAGACATGTCCCCTCCAAAAATACGAGTGGTACTGCCAAATCTAGATCCCCCAGTTGTCTACAGGAATACAGAGGAATTTCAAACAGAAAAATTAAGCGTACGATAGGCATAAAGAACTCAGCAACGTAGATAGCCTAGACAAGTATAGAAAGTTCAGGGACAAGGTCAAAAACGAAATGAGGAAATCAAAGAGAGGACATGAAGAAAGATTCGCAAGTTAAAGAAAACCCAAAGATTTTTAACCAATATATTAAGGAAAGAGAGGGTCCTATCAGAGTTGAAGAAGGGAACTTGTGTACAGATCAGAGGCTGTTGGAAGGGTTTTAAATGAACATTTATCAGCTACCAACGTAAATACCCCACACAGCTACAGTACTCTATGTATAACCCTGAATAACTGCCCCCCTTTAACTGTTCCAATTTAATAACAAGATCCCATAAACCAGAAACCCCTTTTGAAAGATGTGGCCCAGCACGCAGCACTGTTTACAAAGGAAATGGATGTTGCAGATATAATTGTCCAGGAGGAACACTGGAAATGGAAATCGCTTATTGTCACGAGTAGGCTTCAAAGAAGTTACTGTGAAAAGCCCCTAGTCGCCACATTCCGGGGAGGCTGGTACGGGAATCGAACCGTGCTGCTAGCCTGCTTGGTCTGCTTTAAAAGCCAGCGATTTAGCCTGGTGAGCTAAACCAGCCCCTATGAGATACTGGATGGGATAGAGGAAGTACTCAAAGGATTGAAATCCTTGCAAGTTGTTAAGTTTCCTGTGCCAGATGGATTGTCGAAGGCTGCACTTGCAATTGGAAAGTTGTTACAAGTGGTGTTCCACAGGGCTCAGAGTTGGGCCCTTACTGTTTGTGTTACATATTAACAATTCGGACGTGAACGTGGGGGGCATGATTGGGAAATTTGCAGATGACACAAAGATTGGCCGAGTGGTGGACAGTGTAGCTATAACCTTCAAAACGATATAGATGGATTGGTGAAGAGGGCGATAAAGTGGCAGAGGTCACTTTAGTGAGAGAAGTGTGAGGTCAGCATTTAGGGAGGACGAACAGTTGTAGGGAGTACACAATAAATGGGAACATACTAAGAGGTAGATGAAGTGAGAGATCTTGGTGTACAGGGACACAGGTCCCGAAAGGCAGCAGTTCAAGTAGACAAGGTTGCTAAGAAAGCAAATGGAATGCTGTCCTTCATTGGCAGAGGTACAGGATATAAAAGTAAGGATATAATGTTGGAATTGTATAAACACTGGTGAGGCCACAACTGGAGTATTGTGGGCAGTTCTGGTCACCACATTACAGGAACATAGAACATAGAACATTACAGCGCAGTACAGGCCCTTCGGCCCTCGATGTTGCACTGTCCTGTGAAACCCTTCTAAAGTTCCTCTACACTATTCCCTTATCGTCCATATGTCTATCCAATGACCATTTGAATGCGTTTAATGTTGGCGACTCCACTACTGTTGCAGGCAGGGCATTCCACGCCCTTACTACTCTCTGAGTAAAGAAACTGCCTCTGACATCTGTCCTATATCTATCTCCCCTCAATTTAAAGCTATGTCCCCTCGTGCTGGACATCAGTCACCTCTTAACCTTCTTCTCTCTAACGAAAACAGCCTCAAGTCCCTCAACCTTTCCTCATAAGATCTTCCCTCCATAACAGGCAACATCCTTGTAAATCTCCTCTGGACCCTTTCCAATGCTTCCACATCCTTCCTATAATGTGGCGACCAGAACTACACGCAATACTCCAAATGCGGCCGCACCAGAGTTTTGTACAACTGCAACATGACCTCATGGCTCCGATACTCAATTCCTCTACCAATAAAAGCTAACACACCGTACGCCTTCTTAACAACCCTCTCAACCTGGGTGGCAACTTTCAGGGATCTATGGACATGGACACCGAGAACTCTCTGCTCGTCCACACTGCCAAGAATCTTACCATTAGCCCAGTACTCTGTCTTCCTGTTATTCCTTCCAAAATTAATCACCTCACACTTTTCTGCATTAAACTCCATTTGCCACCTCTCAGCCCAGCTCTGCAGCTTATCTATGTCCCTCTGTAACTTGTAACATCCTTCTGCACTGTCCACAACTCCACCGACTTTAGTGTCATCTGCAAATTTACTCACCCATCCTTCTACTCCCTCCTCCAGGTCATTTATAAAAATGACAAACAGCAGCGGCCCCAAAACAGATCCTTGTGGTACACCACTAGTAACTGGACTCCAGTCTGAACATTTCCCATCAACCACTACCCTTTGTCTTCTATCAGCTAGCCAATTTCTGATCCAAACTGCTGAATCACCCTGAATCCCATGCCTCTGTATTTTCTGCAATAGCCTACTGTGGGGAACCTTATCAAACACTTTACTGAAATCCATATACACCACATCAACTGCTTTACCCTCATCCACCTGTTTGGTCACCTTCTCAAAGAACTCAAAAAGGTTTGTGAGGCACGACCTACCCTTCACAAAACCGTGTTGACTATCCCTAATCAAATTATTCCTTTCCAGATGATTAGACATCCTATCTCTTATAAACCTTTCCAAGACTTTTCCTACAACAGAAGTAAGGCTCACTGGTCTATAGTTACCGTGGTTATCTCTACACCCCTTCTTGAACAAGGGGACAACATTTGCTATCCTCCAGTCTTCTGGCACTATTCCTGCAGACAAAGATGACTTAAATATCAAAGCCAAAGGCTTTGCAATCTCCTCCCTAGCTTCCCAGAGAATCCTAGGATAAATCCCATCTGGCCCAGGGGACTTATCTATTTTCACACTTTCCAGAATCGCTAACACCTCCTCCTTATGAACCTCAAGCCCTTCTAGTCTAGTAGCCTGTATCTCAGTATTCTCCTCGACAACATTGACTTTTTCCTGTGTGAATACAGACGAAAAATACTAATTTAGCACCTCTCCAATCTCGGACTCCACGCACAACTTCCCATTACCGTCCTTGACTGGCCCTACTCTTACCCTAGTCATTCTTTTATTCCTGACATATCTATAGAAAGCTTTAGGGTTATCCTTGGTCCTACCTGCCAAAGACTTCTCATGTCCTCTCCTGGCTCTGCTTAGCTCTCTCTTTAGAGCCTTCCTAGCTAACTTGTAACTCTCAAGGCCCTAACTGAGCCATCACGTCTCATCTTTACATAAGGAAGGATGTTACTGCTCTGGAGAGAGACCAGAGGAGGTTTACAAGAATGTTGCCAGTGCTGTAAAAGTGTGGTTCCGAGGAGAGATTGGATAGAATCATAGAATCCCTACAGTGCAGAAGGTGGGATTAGAAAGGGCACCTGGGTGTCCTCGGGCTGGCATGGACAGGGTGGGCCGAATGGCCTCATTCTGTGGGTTGTAACTTTTCTTTTTATTCATGTTTTATCGGGTTTTTTGGTGTACAAAACAAATATAAATACAAACAGAATAGTGAGAGTTACGCGAGAGAGTACATGGGGAGTAATATTAGAATTATTAACATGGATATGTAGCAGTTTCCCCTTTCTGTTTTATCCTTTCCTCGCAGTGTTTGCCGTGGCAGTTATGGTCCCCTGTGTTTTGCTCACCGCCGGTTTTCCCCTCTCTTTTTTGGCTTCCTAGTTGTTGGCTACAAACAGATCTTGGAACAGTTGGGTGAATAGCTCCCACGTTCTGTGTGAGTCTTTTTCCGATCCTCGAATGGTGAATTTGATTTTCTCCATTTGGAGAGATTCCGAGAGGTCGGACAGCCAGTCTGCAGCTCTGGGCGGTGCTGCTGACCGCCAGCCAAACAGGATTCTACGGCGGGCGATCAGGGATGCAAAGGAAAGGGCGTCCGCCCTCCTCCCCAGGAATAGATCTGACTGGTCTGAAACCCCGAAGACCGCCACTATCAGGCATGGCTCCACCCTCACCCCCACCACTTTGGACATAGCTTTGAAGAAGGCTGTCCAGTACCCCACAAGTCTGGGGCAAAACCAGAACATGTGGGCGTGGTTGGCCAGTGTTTAATACCATCCAGCCTTGGTACCATGTAATGTTCTTGTCGGATGGCCTGATTTATTGTAAGAACACTTGTAGCTAAAGCTATTAACAATTTATTAAGATTAAATGTGGGTCAAATATATATACAAAACAACAGATGAATAACAGTATGAACATGCACAAGCAACCTCTCTCCCAGCTCTCTCGTCAGTCAGGGTCACCTGACTCTAACATTCACTTATATACGAATGAGACTCCTAGTACCCAGTCGGTGAATTACAACACAACTATGATATCATCACACCAATCGGGTGGAGAATTCCACGTTGGAATTGGGGCTGCATGGCAGACCTGTCACCAGTCTCCGCTCCTACTCCGCCACCTGTAATGAGTTTCATGCTCCGTGCCAGCAGGAACTTGCAAACAGCTGATATGCATTGTTTTGAAAGCAATTAACAGCCGGGGGAGGGTGGCGCGGTAGCACAGTGGTTAGCACTGTTGCTTCACAGTGCCAGGGTCACAGGTTCGATTCCACGGCTTGGGTCACTGCCTGTGCGGAGTCTGCACATCCTCCCCGTGTCTGCGTGGGTTTCCTCTGGGTACTCCTTTGCATCTTTCACTTTATATACATATATATATATATTATATACATATGTTTCTGGAATCCACCTCTTCATTCACCTGAGGAAGGAGCAGCGCTCCGAAAGCTAGTGATTCGAAACAAACCTTTTGGACTTTAACGCTGGTGGTGTAAGACTTCTTACTGTGCCCACCCCAGTCCAACACCGGCTCCACATCATTCCGACACTGTGGTGGCCAGAGCTGGACACAGTTCTCTAGTTGGGACCTAACCTGAGCTTTATAAAAGTTCAGCATAACTTCCCCGTTTTTGTACTCAGTGACTGTTTATGAAGCCCAAGATCTGGTTCAATGTTCCTGCCCCCACCAGCAGGTTGGTGTATCCCCTGCCCGCCCTGTGCTGGGTTATCCCACCTTGTGATGCCAATGTTCCATTCTTCTCTTCCTTGGTACCAGGTGTTGAAATTCTGCTCACAGTCTCCACGGACGATCGAGGTTCTCATCAATGTTTATGATCGACTCAAGGTAACGGATGACTGGGAGGAGTCGGTGCCAGAGAAGGTGCTCCAGGTATAAACTGTGTTTGAAAAAGATTAAACAAGTTGGGATTTAAACAAGTTGAGTGAGTGGGCAAATGAATGCAGTATAATTTGGATAAATATCAAGTTATCCAGTTTGGGAGTATAATCGAGATTTGGATTTGTTTATTGTCACGTGTACCGAGGTACGGTGAAAAGTATTGTTCTGTGTACAGTCCAGACAAATCGTTCCATATATGAAAAAACATAAGACATACATAAACACGCAAAGTAAATACAGAGACACAGGCATCAGGTGAAGCATAGGGAGAGTAGTACTACTCAGAAGAAATGTAGGAAGGCAGATTATTATCTGAATGGCCCTAAATTAGGAGAGGGGAATGTGCAACAAATTCTGGCTGTCCTCGTACACCAGTCACTGAAGGTAAGGACCAGAGAGCCTCTGGGGAGGCAGGGTGGTCTGGAGTGGGAGTGCGGGGGAGCGGGTGATCGTGGGGGGCAGTGAGCGGTGATGGGTCACTCACTGGGTAGGCTGTACCATATAGCACCCCCACATCTATGGCCCCACCCCTGCTGCCTTTGAGGGTGAACGTCGGACTGCCCTGGGGGTCTGCCCCGTGCCCACCTCCAACACCAACACCCCAGTCCTCCCACACTCCCACACCCGGACCAGGCTCTGCATCCAGTCCAGCCCATCCCAACACCTTCCAGGTACAGGATGGAGGCAGATCGGAACGTCGGTCAACAGGTGTTTATTGTGCCCTGACCCCTAACGCTCTGCTGTGTGCTGCACCCGTGCCAATGTAACGGCTGCCTAACTTTCTTATCCTCTGGGCAACAATGCTCTGTCTGGGTGGCCCCATGGCAACACAGCAGACAGCCTGCTGCATATACACCGTCACCTGAGTCCTCATTGGAGGGTGGGGGATAGGGGAGGGGGTGGGGGAGGGGGAGGGGGTGGGGTGGGGGATAGGGGGGGGGAT
>NC_052155.1:927752-967792 GCF_902713615.1 Scyliorhinus canicula | reverse complement strand
TAACTATTTGGAATGTTAGCTGTTTGGTAATGTTAACTATTCGGTATTGCTAACTATTCGGTAATGTTAACTATTCGGTAACATTAACTATTCAGTAACATTAACTATTTGGTTATGTTAACTATTCAGTAACATTAACTAATCGGTAATGTTAACTATTCAATCCTCACCCTGTCCTCTAACTTGTTCAGACTGATCCCCGCAGCCAATTTACAGGATGCAACAGATCTGCTCAGATCTGCTCCCGTTTCACTTCTAGATCCGGGATCCGGATTATAGTTCCAGCTGATTATCACTGCTACATGAGTCTGGTATATGTGGGGTTAATGAGCATGAGGGTTTTGAGTTAAAATCATGCCCGTTTCCACTCTATACAGTTATTGACTGCTGGGGATGATATTTCTGTACAGATGAATGATATTATGGCCTGAGTATTAAAGTAGAGGGGTCAGTATGTACCTCATCAAGCCCACAGTACAGAGAGAGGCCATTCATCCCAGCCAGTCTATACCAGTGTTTAGGCTCCACATGAGCTTCCGCCTCTTTCACCCTTTCAACACATCCAGGTCCCTTCTCCCCTGCATTTCTCCAGCTTCACCCTGTAGGAATCAATACTATTCGTCTCAACAGGTTCCACATTCTCACCATCCTCTCGCTGATTACGTTTCTCCTGAACTACCTATTAGATTCCTTAGTTATGTTACAATCCCCTTTGAGACCGATAACTTTAAATATATATATTTGAATTCCTCATGACTGTCTCAAAGGATCAGAGAATAAGATTTTACCTTTGACTGTAACAAGCCAACTAAAATCAACATAGACTAAACATTACATCCAGGCGGCACAATGGCAGTGGTTAGCGCTGCTGCCTCACAGCACCAGGGACCCTGGTTCAATTCCCACCTTGGGTGACTGTGCGGAGTCTGCACGTTCTCCCTGTGTCTGCCTGGGTTTCCTCCGGGTGCTCCGGTTTCCTCCCACAGTCCAAAGGTGTGCTTTGGACACTGACAGTTAATCCGCCTAACCTGCACATTTTTGGACTGTGGGAGGAAACCGGAGCACCCGGAGGAAACCCACGCACACACGGGGAGAACGTGCAGACTCCACACAGTTTCCCAAACCCCTCAAAGGTTTTCAAAATCTTTTTTAACCTTCATAGCTCTATACCACAGATCAAATACCATCTCCTTTTCTCTAGAAAATTCCACAAAAGTGATTCTTCTTTAAATTTCTAAACCTTAGCCTGAACACTTGTTGAATTAATTCACAGACATTGAGAACAGTAATCTTTGCTGCAGCATAATCACTAGACTGTATATCTGAATGAAATAAATAAACTTGGAGCACCTTCTTCATCAACATTTTAGCGGAATATTCCTTACCCAGTCAAACCCCAGGAGTTGAATCGGAGTCATCATCAAGTCTTACTGACCCCTCATCACATAATCAAACCTTTTCTTAGCCAAGGTCAAATTTCCTACCTTTATTTCTCTCTGGAATGTGTGGTTTTTGCTGTTCAGAATTGAAGTTCAGGTTTTCATTTTTCACTTTCTGTTTATCGTTTTCCTCCCTTTCCAATAAAAGCTTATTCATTTCTATCTCTTTCTCGATTCTGGTTGCCTTCATTTGTAAATGAATCCTAGCCAACTCACTTTGCCTGCCTGTCATTCTTTTATTCCTGACATATCTATAGAAAGCTTCAGGGTTATACTTGATCTACCTGCCAAGGACTTCTCAAGGACTACCTGACAAGTGTGAGGTTGTCCATTTTGGAAGGACAAATCTGAATGCGGAATACAGGGTTAATGGTAGGGTTCTTGGCAATGTGGAGGAGCAGAGAGATCTTGGGGTCTATGTTCATAGTTCTTTGAAAGTTGCCACTCAAGTGGATAGAGCTGTGAAGAAGGTCTATGGTGTGCTAGCGTTCATTAGCAGAGGGATTGAATTTAAGAGCCGTGAGGTGATGATGCAGCTGTACAAAACCTTGGTCAGGCCACATTTGGAGTACTGTGTGCAGTTCTGGTCACCTCATTTTAGGAAGGATGTGGAAGCTTTGGAAAAGGTGCAAAGGAGATTTACCAGGATGTTGCCTGGAATGGAGAGTAGGTCATACGAGGAAAGGTTGAGGGTGCTAGGCCTTTTCTCATTAGAACGGAGAAGGATGAGGGGCGACTTGATAGAGGTTTATAAGATGATCAGGGGAATAGATAGAGTAGACAGTCAGAGACTTTTTCCCCGGGTGGAATACACCATTACAAGGGGACATAAATTTAAGATAAATGGTGGAAGATATAGAGGGCATGTCAGAGGTAGGTTCTTTACCCAGAGAGTAGTGGGGGCATGGAATGCACTGCCTGTGGTAGTAGTTGAGTCGGAAAAGTTAGGGACCTTCAAGCGGCTATTGGATAGGTACTTGGATTAGGGTAGAATAATGGAGTGTAGGTTAACTTCTTAAGGGCAGCACGGTAGCATTGTGGATAGCACAATTGCTTCACAGCTCCAGGGTCCCAAGTTCGATTTCGACTTGGGTCACTGTCTGTGTGGAGTCTGCACATCCTCCCCGTGACTGCGTGGGTTTCCTCCGGGTACTCCGGTTTCCTCCCACAGTCCAAAGATGTGCAGGTTGGGTGGATTGGCCATGAAAAATTGTCCAAAATTCTATGATTAACCTAGGACAAAAGTTCGGCGCAACATCGTGGGCCGAAGGGCCTGTTCTGTGCTGTATTTCTCTATCTCTATCTCCCCTCCTGGCTCTTCTTAGCTCTCTCTTTAGAGCCTTCCTAGCTAACTTGTAACTCTCAAGCGCCCTTACTGAACCTTCACATCTCATCTTTACATAAGCCTCCTTCTTCCTCTTTTTTAAAAAAAATAATTTTTATTCAAGTTTTTTAATAACAATTACAATAACTAATTTTCTCCCCACAATTTAAAACAAACAAGGCATGTTTCCACGCCGAAACAAAACAAGAAAAGAACTCTCCCCCCAAAATAAATAATAACAAATAGCAATACAAGAAAGAAGAAAATAACATAACAAACCCACCACCACAAACCCCCCCCCAACCATCACCAAACCATCACATATACTAAGTTTTGTCTAATCGCATCATAATTGCCTTTCCCCCAGCTATAACTCTTGCTTTGCGGTATATACCTATCCCTTTCCATGGCTAAAGTAAACGTAACCGAATTGTGGTCACTATCACCAAAGTGCTCACCTACCTCCAAATCTAACACCTGTCCTGGTTCATTACCCAGTACCAAATCCAATATGGCCTTACCTCTCGTTGGCCTATCTACATACTGCGTCAGGAAACCCTCCTGCACACATTGGACAAAAACGGACCCATCTCAAGAACTCGAACTATAGCGTTTCCGGTCAATATTTGGAAAGTTAAAGTTCCCCCATAACAACTACCCTGTTATTTTCGCTCCTATCCAGAATCATCTTTGCAATCCTTTCCTCTACATCTCTGGAACTTTTCAGAGGCCTATAGAAAACTCCCAACAGGGTGACCTCTCCTTTCCTGTTTCTAACCTCAGCCCATACTACCTCAGTAGACGAGTCCTCATCAAACCTTTCTTTTATTAAATAAACGTCCTTTCTGCCACCGTAATACTGTCCTTGACTAACAATGCCACCCCTCCCCCTCTTTTACCACCTTCCCTGAGCTTATTGAAATATCTAAACCCCGGCACCTGCAACAACCATTCCTGTCCCTGCTCTATCTATGTCTCCGAAATGGCCACAACATCGAAGTCCCAGGTACTAACCCATGCCGCAAGTTCACCCACCTTATTCCGGATGCTCCTGGTTTTGAAGTAGACACACTTTAAACCACCTTCCTTCCTGCCGGTACACTCCTGCAACCTTGAAACCTACAATTCAGGTTCCCATCCCCCTGTTGAATTAGTTTAAACCCTCCCGCAGAGCATTAGCAAATCCCCCCCCCCCCCCCCGAGGATATTAGTACCCCTCTGGTCCAGGTGTAGATCATCCCGTTTGTAAGGATCTGTTTTGGGGCCACTGCTGTTTGTCATTTTTATAAATGACCTGGAAGAGGGTGTAGAAGGATGGGTTAGTAAATTTGCAGATGACACGAAGGTCGGTGGAGTTGTGGATAGTGCTGAAGGATGTTATAGGATACAGAGGGACATAGATAAGCTGCAGAGCTGGGCTGAGAGGTGGCAGATGGAGTTTAATGCGGAAAAGTGTGAGGTGGTTCACTTTGGAAGGAGTAACAGGAATGCTGAGTACTGGGCTAATGGCAAGATTCTTGGTAGTGTAGATGAACAGAGAGATCTCGGCATCCAGTTACATAAATCCCTGAAAGTTGCCACCCAGGTTAATAGGGCTGTTAAGAAGGCATATGGTGTGCTAGCCTTTATAAGCAGGGGGATTGAGTTTCGGAGCCACAAGGTCATGCTGCAGCTGTACATAACTCTGGTGCGGCCGCACCTGGAGTACTGCATGCAGTTCTGGTCACCACATTATAGGAAGGATGTGGAAGCTTTTGAAAGGGTTCAGAGCAGATTTACTAGGATGTTGCCTGGTATGGAGGGAAGGTCTTACGAGGAAAGGCTCAGGGACTTGAGATTGTTTTCGTTAGAGAGGAGAAGGCTGAGAGGTGACTTAATAGAGACATATAAGATAGTCAGAGGGGTAGATAGGGTGGACAGTGAGAGTCTCTTTCCTCGGATGGTGATGACCAACACGAGGGGACATAGCTTTAAATTGAGGGGTGATAGATATAGGACAGATGTCAGAGGCAGTTTCTTTACTCAGAGAGTAGTAGGGGTGTGGAACGCCCTGCCTGCAACAGTAGTAGACTCGCCAACTTTAAGGGCATTTAAGTGGTCACTGGATAGACATATGGATGAAAATGGAATAGTGTAGGTCAGATAGGCTTCAGATGGATTCACAGGTCGGCGCAACATCGAGGGCCGAAGGGCCCGTACTGCGCTGTAATGTTCTATGTTCTAGGTCCCACCTACCCCAGAATGAGCCCCAATTGTCCAGGAATCTGAAACCCTCCCTCCTGCACCATCCCTGTAGCCACGTGGTCAACTGCTCTCTCTCCCTATTACTCGACTCGCCAGCACGTGGCACGGGTAAAACCCAGAGATAATAACTCTGTCCTAGATCTAAGTTTCCACCCTAGCTTCCTGAATACCTGCCTTAAATCCCTATCCCTTTTCCTACCTATGTCATTGGTACCTATGTGGACCATGACTTGGGGCTGCTTCTCAAGACATCGCGGCCCCTGGCACCTGGGAGGCAACACACCAACCGCGAGTCTCTCTCGTTCCCACAAAATCTCCCATCTATCCCCCTAACTATGGAGTCTCCAATGACTATTGCTCTATTCCTCTCCACCCTTCCCTTCTGAGCAACAGGGACAGACTCTGTGCCAGAGATCTGTACCCCATGGCTTATCCCTGGTAGGTCCCCCACCCCCACCAGTATCCAAAGCGGTATACCTGTTACTAAGGGGAATGACCACAGGGGATCCCTGTACTGACTGCTTCCCCCCAGCCCCTCTCACCGTCACCCATCTATCTTTATTCTTTGGTATAACTACCTCCCTGAAGCTCCTATCTATGACCCCCTCTGCCTCCCGAATGATCCGAAGTTCATCCAACTCCAGCTCCAGTTCCCTAATGCGGTTTCTGAGGAGCTGGAGATGGGAGCACTTCCCACAGATGAAATCAGCAGGGACACTGACGGCATCCCTCACCTCAAACATTCTGCAGGAGGAGCATTGTACTGCCTTCCCTGACATCACCTCCAGATAAAAACAAGAAAAAGAAAGGAAGAGCTTACCTGATATTCCCTCAACCCCTTCGGTTAAAGTAGGTGGAAGGGTGGGGGACACTACCGGTGCAGTGTCTAGGGTTTAGCAACTGCCCAACGTATATACAGGTACTACACACCTTCCCAGAAATCCCCATGGCCAACTTCCGGTTTCCTGCTCTGAAAGAAAAACAACTCAGAGAAAAGTAAGTTAAAAGACAGCGTGGATAGTCAGAGGCTTTTCCCCAGGGTAGAGGGGTCAATTACTAGGGGGCATAGGTTTAAGGTGCGAGGGGCAAAGTTTAGAGGAGATGCACGAGGTAAGTTTTTTACACAGGGGGTAGTGGGTGCCTGGAACTCGCTGCCGGAGGAGGTGGTGGAAGCAGGGACGATAGTGACATTTCAGGGGCATCTTGACAAATACATGAATAGGATGGGAATAGAGGGATAAGGACCCAGGAAGTGCAGAAGATTTTAGTTTAGACGGGCAGCATGGTCAGCACAGGCTTGGAGGGGCGAAGGGCCTGTTCCTGTGCTGTACTTTTTGGTCTTTCTTTGTTCTTTGTGAACGTGGAGAGCATGATTGGGAACTTTGCAGATGACACAAAGATTGGCCGAGTTGTGGACAGTGAAGAGGAAAGTTACAACCTTGCAGATTATATAGATGGATTGGTGGAGTGGCCGATAAAGTGACAGATGGAATTTAACACCGAGTAGTGTGAGGTCATGCATTTTAGGGAGGTCAAACAGTTGTAGGGAGTACACAATAAATGGGAACATACTAAGAGAGGTAGATGAAGTGAGAGATCTTGGTGTACAGGGACACAGGTCCCTCAGGGCAGCAGTTCAAGTTGACTAGATTGTAAAGAAAGCAAATGGAATGCTCTCCTTCATTGGCAGAGGTACAGAATATAAACGTAAGGATATAATGTTGGAATCGTATAAAACACTGGTGAGGCCACAACTGGAGTATTGTGTGCAGTTCTGGCCAGCACATTACAGGAAGGACGTTACTGCTTTGGAGAGAGAGCAGAGGAGGTTTATAAGAATGTGGCCAGGGCTGGAAAAGTGAGGCTCCGAGGAGAGATTGGAGGTTGGGGTTCTTTTCCTTGGAACAAAGAAGGCTGAGGGGTGACTTAATTGAGGTGCACAAAATTGAGGTGAAGAGAAAGAGTGGACAGGATAAAATTGTTTCGTCTGAATCTTCAGCACTGACATTACCGTTGAATCCGGACTCCTCGTTTTTATGGTCACCTTCAGTCTCAGAGTTCTCAGAACCTGGGTAACTACTAGATTTTACCTTTGTCAAACCCCTGTGAAGAATTATTCCCATAGAGATCATTTCATTAGTACCAGCAGAATCAGACTCCCTACAATCTGATATGTGATCAATGTCTTTCAACGTTTCTTCCTTTGAGTCACTTACTTCCCAATGAGTTTTCCTAACTCCCACATTCCCAGCCATTGGCATCTCATGTACTCTCTGCAGGACTTTCCTCGGACTCTCTGTAATCCTGGGTGAAGCTACAACCTTCACTCCTGCCAACTCATTCCCCAAAAGTAAGTCTACTCCATCCACTGGTAATTCCGTAACCACACCAGAGAGTGGTTCCGTGATCCAGCAGAGGGCAGCAGAGCAGAGCTCCTGATCAGCTGTTCTGGGGAAATTTGCATATGTGCAGTGCGGTCAGCCTAAGTTGAAGGTGGTTTGTGGAGGGGCTGTTGTCAAGTGACAGTTAAACCCGAAACACTTCGTGAGTGTTTCCCACCCTACCTCCTCCTCTAACCAACCCCCCCACCCCACGGTGGTTGGGAAGCGGGAGCAGGGGCCTGTCGTGAAGGTGAGTGAGTGCCTTTAAATTTGCTTACCTTTCAGCGGGAGCAGGGTTTGAGGGAATATCAGGTAAGCTCTTCCTTTCTTTTTCTTTTTCTTGTTTTTTTTAAAATCTAGAGGTGATGTCAGGGAAGGCAGTACAATGCTCCTCCTGCAGAATGTTTGAGGTGAGGGACGCCGTCAGTGTCCCTGCTGATTTCATCTGTGGGAAGTGCACCCAACTCCAGCTCCTCAAAAACCGTGTTAGGGACCTGGAGCTTGAGCTGGATGAACTTCGGATCATTCGGGAGGCAGAGGGGGTCATAGATAGGAGCTTCAGGGAAGTAGTTACACCAAAGACTGGAGATAGATGGGTAACTGTAAGAGGGACTGGGAAGAAGCAGTCAGTGCAGGGACCCCCTGCGGTCGTTCCCCTGAGTAACAAGTATACCGTTTTGGATACTTGTGGGGGGGACGACTTACCAGGGGTAAGCCATGGCACGGAGTCTGTCCCTGTTGCTCAGAAGAGAAGGGGGGAAAGGAGTAGAGCATTAGTAATTGGGGACTCAATAGTCAGGGGCACAGATAGGAGATTTTGTGGGAGCGAGAGAGACTCACGTTTGGTATGTTGCCTCCCAGGTGCAAGGGTGCGTGATGTCTCGGATCGTGTTTTCCGGGTCCTTAAGGGGGAGGGGGAGCAGCCCCAAGTCGTAGTCCACATTGGCACTAACGACATAGGTAGGAAAGGGGACAAGGATGTCAGGCAGGCCTTTAGGGAGCTAGGATGGAAGCTCAGAGCGAGAACAAACAGAGTTGTTATCTCTGGGTTGTTGCCCGTGCCACGTGATAGTGAGATGAGGAATAGGGAGAGAGAGCAATTAAACACGTGGCTACAGGGATGGTGCAGGCGGGAGGGATTCAGATTTCTGGATAACTGGGGCTCTTTCTGGGGAAGGTGGGACCTCTATAGACAGGATGGTCTACATCTGAACCTGAGGGGCACCAATATCCTGGGGGGGAGATTTGTTAGTGCTCTTTGGGGGGGTTTAAACTAATTCAGCAGGGGCATGGGAACCTGGATTGTAGTTTTGGGGTACGGGAGATTAAGAGTATAGAGGTCAGGAGCACAGATTTGACTTCGCAGGAGGGTGCCAGTGTTCAGGTAGGTGGTTTGAAGTGTGTCTACTTCAATGCCAGGAGTATACGAAATAAGGTAGGGGAACTGGCAGCATGGGTTGGTACCTGGGACTTCGACGTTGTGGCCATTTCAGAGACATGGATAGAGCAGGGACAGGAATGGTTGTTGCAGGTTCTGGGGTTTAGGTGTTTTAGTAAGCTCAGAGAAGGGGGCAAACGAGGGGGAGGTGTGGCCCTGCTAGTCAAGGACAGTATTACGGTGGCGGAAAGGACGCTAGATGGGGACTCTTCTTCCGAGGTAGTATGGGCTGAGGTTAGAAACAGGAAAGGAGAGGTCACCCTGTTGGGAGTTTTCTATAGGCCACCTAATAGTTCTAGGGATGTAGAGGAAAGGATGGCGAAGATGATTCTGGAAAAGAGTGAAAGTAACAGGGTAGTTGTTATGGGAGACTTTAACTTTCCTAATATTGACTGGAAAATATATAGTTCGATTATAAATTGTATCTTTTATAATCCTCTCCAAGACTTAGATGGGTCGTTCTTTGTACAATGTGTGCAGGAGGGTTTCCTGACACAATATGTTGACAGGCCAACAAGATGCGAGGCCACATTGGATTTGGTTTTGGGTAATGAACCAGGCCAGGTGTTAGATCTGGAGGTAGGTGAGCACTTTGGAAACAGTGACCACAATTCGGTGACCTTTACGTTAGTGATGGAAAGGGATAAGTATACCCCGCAGGGCAAGAGTTATAGCTGGGGGAAGGGCAATTATGATGCCATTAGACATGACTTAGGATGTGTAGGTTGGAGAAGTAGGCTGCAAGGGTTGGGCACACTGGATGTGTGGAGCTTGTTCAAGGAACAGCTATTGCATGTTCTTGATAAGTACGTACCAGTCAGGCAGGGAGGAAGGGGTCGAGCGAGGGAACCGTGGTTTACCAAAGAAGTGGAATCTCTTGTTAAGAGGAAGAAGGAGGCCTATGTGAAGATGAGGCGTGAAGTTTCAGTTGGGGCGCTTGATAGTTACAAGGAAGCGAGGAAGGATCTAAAGAGAGAGCTGAGACGAGTAAGGAGGGGACATGAGAAGTCTTTGGCAGGTAGGATCAAGGAAAACCCAAAAGCTTTCTATAGGTATGTCAGGAATAAAAGAATGACTAGGGTAAGAGTAGGGCCAGTCAAGGACAGTGGTGGGAAGTTGTGTGTGGAGGCTGAGGAGATAAGCGAGATACTAAAATAATACTTTTCGTCAGTATTCACTCAAGAAAAAGATAATATTGTCGTGGAGAATGCTGAGACCCAGGCTATTAGAATAGATGGCATTGAGGTGCGTAGGGAAGAAGTGTTGGCAATTCTGGACAAGGTGAAAATAGATAAGTCCCCGGGGCCTGATGGGAATTTTCCTAGGATTCTCTGGGAAGCCAGGGAAGAGATTGCTGAGCCTTTGGCTTTGATTTTTATGTCATCATTGGCTACAGGAATAGTGCCAGAGGACTGGAGGATAGCAAATGTGGCCCCTTTGTTCAAGAAGGGGAGTAGAGATAACCCCGGTAACTATAGGCCGGTGAGCCTAACGTCTGTGGTGGGTAAAGTCTTGGAGAGGATTATAAAAGATACAATTTATAATCATCTAGATAGGAATAATATGATTAGGGATAGTCAGCATGGTTTTGTGAAGGGTAGGTCATGCCTCACAAACCTTATCGAGTTCTTTGAGAAGGTGACTGAACAGGTAGACGAGGGTAGAGCAGTTGATGTGGTGTATATGGATTTCAGTAAAGCGTTTGATAAGGTTCCCCACGGTCGGCTATTGCAGAAAATACGGAGGCTGGGGATTGAGGGTGATTTAGAGATGTGGATCAGAAATTGGCTAGTTGAAAGAAGACAGAGAGTGGTAGTTGATGGGAAATGTTCAGAATGGAGTTCAGTTACGAGTGGCGTACCACAAGGATCTGTTCTGGGGCCGTTGCTGTTTGTCATTTTTATAAATGACCTAGAGGAGGGCGCAGAAGGATGGGTGAGTAAATTTGCAGACGACCCTAAAGTCGGTGGAGTTGTAGACAGTGTGGAAGGATGTTGCAGGTTACAGAGGGACATAGATAAGCTGCAGAGCTGGGCTGAGAGGTGGCAAATGGAGTTTAATGTGGAGAAGTGTGAGGTGATTCACTTTGGAAAGAATAACAGGAATGAGGAATATTTGGCTAATGGTAAAATTCTTAGCAGTGTGGATGAGCAGAGGGATCTCGGTGTCCATGTACATAGATCCCTGAAAGTTGCCACCCAGGTTGATAGGGTTGTGAAGAAGGCCTATGGTGTGTTGACCTTTATTGGTAGAGGGATTGAGTTCCGGAGCCATGAGGTCATGTTGCAGTTGTACAAAACTCTAGTACGGCCGCATTTGGAGTATTGCGTATAGTTCTGGTCGCCTCATTATAGGAAGGAAGTGGAAGCTTTGGAACGGGTGCAGAGGAGATTTACCAGGATGTTGCCTGGTATGGAGGGAAAATCTTATGAGGAAAGGCTGATGGACTTGAGGTTGTTTTCGTTAGAGAGAAGAAGGTTAAGAGGTGACTTAATAGAGGCATACAAAATGATCAGAGGGTTAGATAGGGTGGACAGCGAGAGCCTTCTCCCGCGGATGGAGGTGGCTAGCACGAGGGGACATAGCCTTAAATTGAGGGGTAATAGATATAAGACCATAAGACCATAAGACATAGGAGTGGAAGTAAGGCCATTCGGCCCATCGAGTCCACTCCACCATTCAATCATGGTTGATTTCAACTCCATTTACCCGCTCTCTCCCCATAGCCCTTAATTCCTCGAGAAATCAAGAATTTATCAATTTCTGTCTTAAAGACACTCAATGTCCCGGCCTCCACCGCCCTCTGTGGCAATGAATTCCACATATAGGACAGAGGTCAGAGGTGGGTTTTTTACGCAAAGAGTGGTGAGGCCGTGGAATGCCCTACCTGCAACAGTAGTGAACATGCCAACATTGAGGGCATTTAAAAGTTTATTGGATAAGCATATGGATGATAAGGGCATAGTGTAGGTTAGATGGCCTTTAGTTTTTTTTCCATGTCGGTGCAATATCGAGGGCCGAAGGGCCTGTACTGCGCTGTATCGTTCTATGTTCTATGTTCACACCAACTACCAGACCTGGGGAACCACACTCCAATTGTACTTTACTCAATGGAATTGGAACACAATCTCCACCTAACCCATTCATTCCTCCCTCAACTATCATTGAGCTCTCTGGATCGAAAACCAAATCATTTTCCAGTAAAAGCGTTTGAGTAGTATTTATGTCCTTTAAAATAGTTCTGAGTTTGACGACATCTTCCAGAGTCGTCCTGTTATATTGCTACAAACCTGGGCCGAGATTCTCCCCTACCCGGCGGGGCGGGGGTGGGGGGGGGGATCCGAGTGGCCGTCGGGAAGTCTCTGCGCCTTTCGGGGCCAGGCCCTCACATTGAGGGGCTAGGCCCGCGCCGGAGTGGTTCCCGCTCCTCCGGCTGGCGTGAACGACCTTTGGCTTCGCCGGCCGGACTTCGCCGGCCGGCGTAAGTCCGCCCATGTGCCGGAGCGTCAGCGGCTGCTGACATCATCCCGGTGTAGGGGAGGGGGTCTCTTCCGCCTCTGCCATCGTGAAGACCATGGCGAAGGTGGTAAAAAAAAGAGTGCAGCCACGGCAGAGGCCCGCCTGCCGATCGGTGGGCCAGGCCCATCCCTGGGGTCAGACCGCCCCACGGCCCCCCCCCCCCCCCACCCCAGGACCCCGGCGCCCGCCAGCGCAGCCAATCCCGCCGGTACGGTAGGTGGTTTAATCCACGCTGGCGGGAGAGTCCTGTCAGCGGCAGCACTTGGGCCCATCGTGGGCCGGAGGATCGCCGGGGGGGGGGGGGGGGGGGGGGGGGGCGCTGACCGGCGCAGCGCGATTCCTGCCCCCGCTGAATCTCGGGTGGCGGAGAATTCGGGACACGGCGGGGGCGGGATTGACGCCGGGGGGGGGGGGAGAATCCCGCCCCAGGTGTCTCTTTTTCAGTTATAGTGTAACCCAAACTTAACCATCTACTATGTCCATTAATCATCCATGGATCAAACATAATAACAGAGAAATAAAAGAAAGAGAAATGAGGGAATAAAGAGGAAGGATCCTGACAATGTAACCATACTGATTGTTCAATGAATACACGAGAAGTAAGTGTGATCACGTCTTTATTTCAGTGCTGGTAAATTCCAGTGTGTTCATTTCCAGGATAAAGCCCCAGTTTGTTATGATCGTCGGGGAGACCAATAACTTTACATTGGTCACCACGATTCAATGCTTTTTTCAAAAGGATCACAGGACAAGGTTCCAGATTTTAAGACTTTTACTGTAGCAAACCCGTCGCCATGGTAATCAGGCCACATCACCAGGCAAAACGATCAGGAGGTCACATACATGTCTTTCCATTATTACATTTTACCTTAAATTAAAAAGACAGTTAAAACATAACCATCGCATAAAACCTCACATTCATAACAGTGACTTTTAGCTTTGGAAACCCCCACAAATGGAAACATTTCTCTGTCCAGAAAAGCAAATTGCTGCAGATGCTGGAAGTTTGAAATGAAGAATCAGGCAACGCACCTCAATGACATTGGCCCTGACATTGATGGTAATGAAATGCTTCGAGAGGTTGGTCATGAGGTACATCAACTCCATACACCCAGAATGCCGAGATCCACTGCAATTCACATAACTGCCGCAACCGGTCCACAGCAGGAGCCATCTCCCAGAGAGCATCTCGACAACAAGGCCTCGTACATCAGGCTGTGATTCATTGACTACAGCTCCACCTTCAATACCATAATACCAGCCAAACTCATAGCAAAGCTCCAAAACCTAGGACTTGGCTCCTCCCTCTGCAACTGAATCCTCAATTGCTTGCTGAGAAGGGGAGTACTTTTTTAAAAATAACTTACTGTTGGGAGTTTCCAGCTGAATCCGGTCGGGGTGAGGACAGAGTGACTGCTGGGTAAGTAGTAAAGATTTAAATTGTTTGCGCAGGCCCATAACAGCCGATTGCTGTTCTTGTGTGGGGCGCAGTGGTTGCTGGTAAGTGTTTTATTTTTACCTCTATTTCAGTTTGGCAGTTCCTAAACCCTAGACACTACACCTGTACTGTCCCCCACCCTTCCACCTCCTCTAACCTAAGGGGGAGAGTGAATAACAGGTAAGCTCTTTCTTTCTTTTTCTTGTTTTATCCAGAGGGGATGTCAGGGAAGGCAGTGCAATGTTCCTCCTGCAGACTGTTTGAGGTGAGGGACGCTGTCAGTGTCCCTGCTGATTTCACCTGTGGGAAGTGCACCCATCTCCAGCTCCTCAGAAACCACGTTAGGGAACTGGAGCTGGAGCTGGATGAACTTCGGATCATTCGGGAGGCAGAGGTGGTCACAGATAGTAGCTTCAGGGATGTAGTTACTCCGAAGAATCAAGATAGATGGGTGACGGTGAGAAGGGCTGGGAGGAAGCAGTCAGTGCAGGGATCCTCTGTGGTCGTTCCCCTCAGTAACAAGTATACCACTTTGGATACTGTTGAGGGGGACGACCTACTAGGGGTAAGCCATGGTGAATGGATCTCCAGCACTGAGTCCGTCCCTGTGGCTCAGAAGGGAAAGAGGGAGAGCAGGAGAGCAATAGTTATTGGTGACTCGATAGTTAGAGGGACAGATAGACGGTTCTGTGGCAGCGAAAGAGACTCACGGATGGTATGTTGCCTCCCGGGTGCCAGAGTCCGTGACGTCTTGGACCGTGTTTTCAGAATCCTTAACGGGGAAGGGGAACAGTCACAAGTTGTGATACACATTGGTACCAACGACATAGGTAAGAGAAGGGACGGGGATTTAAACAGGAATTTAGGGAGCTAGGGTGGAAGCTGAGAGCCAGGACAAACCATGTTGTCATCTCTGGTTTGTTGCCGGTGCCACATGCTAGTGAGGTGAGGAACAGGGAGAGAGTGCAGATAAACACGTGGCTGCAGGGATGGTGTAGGAGGGAGGGTTTCAGTTACGTGGATAATTGGAGCACATTCTGGGGAAGGTGGGACCTGTACAGACAGGACGGTTTGCACCAGAACCAGAGGGGCACCAATATCCTGGGAGGGAAATTTGCTACGGCTCTTCGGGGGGGGTTTAAACTAATTTGTCAGGGGGCTGGGAAAACAAGCTGTAGTCCAGAAGCCAGTGTTGAGAGTAGTGAGGTACTGAGGAGGGTATCAAGGTCGCAGGAGTGTACCGGCAGACAGAAAGGTGGGTTGAAGTGTGTCTACTTCAATGCAAGGAGCATCCGGAATAAGGTAGGTGAACTTGGAGCGTGGATTGGTACTTGGGACTACGATGTTGTGGCCATTACAGAGACATGGTTAGAACAGGGACAGGAATGGTTGTTGGAAGTTCCGGGGTATAGATGTTTCAGTAAGACTAGGGAAGGTGGTAAAAGAGGTGGAGGAGTAGCATTGTTAATCAAGGATAGTTTAACGGCTGCAGAAAGGCAGTTCGAAGGGGATCTGCCTACTGAGGTAATATGGGCTGAGGTTAGAAATAGGAAAGGAGCGGTCACATTGTTAGGAGTTTTTTATAGGCCCCCAAATAGTAATAGAGATGTGGAGGAAGAAATTGCAAAACAGATTATGGATAGGTGTGGAGGTTTCAGGGTAGTTATCATGGGTGAATTTAACTTTCCAAATATTGATTGGAACCTCTATAGGTCGAACAGTTCGGATGGGGCAGTTTTTGTTCAGTGTGTGCAGGAGGGTTTCCTGACACAATATGTGGATAGGCCGACAAGAGGGGGGGCCACATTGGATTTGGTACTGGGTAATGAACTGGGCCAAGTGTTAGATTTGTTTGTGGGAGAGTACTTTGGAGATAGTGACCACAATTCGGTGTCTTTCACTATTGCAATGGAGAGGGATAGGACCATACGGCAGGGCAAGGTTTATAATTGGGGGATGGGTAATTATGATGTGATTAGGCAAGAATTAGGGAGCATAAAATGGGAACAGAAACTGTCAGGGAAAGGCACAAATGAAAAGTGGAGCTTGTTCAAGGAACAATACTCCATGCCCTTGATAGGTATGGCCCTGTCAGGCAGAGAGGAAATTGCCGTGTGAGGGAACCATGGTTCACAAAAGAGGTTGAATGTCTTGTCAAGAGGAAAAAGGAAGAGTATGTAAGGATGAGAAAACAAGGTTCAGTTGGGTCGCTTGAGGGTTACAAGGTAGCAAGGAATGAGCTAGGAGGGGGCATGAGAAGTCCTTGGCGGGTCAGATCAAGAAAAACCCCAAGGCTTTTTACTCTTATGTGAGAAATAAAAGAATGACCAGGGTGAGCGTAGGGCTGGTCAAGGACAGTAGTTAGAACTTGTGCATGGAGTCAGAAGAGATAGGAGAGGCGTTGAATGAATACTTTTCTTCAGTGTTCACCAAGGAGAGGGGTCATGTTTTTGAGGATGAGAGTGAGATACAGGTGGGTAGGCTGGAAGAGGTAGATATTCTGAGGAAGGATCTATTAGTAATTTTGAAAAACCTGAGGGTCGACAAGTCCCCTGGGCCAGATGGGATATATCCTAGGATTCTTTGGGAGGCAAGGGATGAGATTGCAGAGCCTTTGGCTTTGATCTTTGGGCCCTCACTGTCCACGGGGATAGTGCCAGAGGACTGGAGAGTGGCGAATGTTGTTCCTCTGTTCAAGAAAGGGAATAGGAATGACCCTGGTAATTATAGGCCGGTTAGTCTTACTTCGGTGGTCGGTAAATTAATGGAAAAAGTCCTGAGGGATAGGATTTATGACCATTTGGAAAGATGCAGCTTAAAAGTTGCCACTCAAGTGGATAGAGCTGTGAAGAAGGCCTATGGTGTGCTAGCGTTCATTAGCAGAGGGATTGAATTTAAGAGCCGTGAGGTGATGATGCAGCTGTACAAAACCTTGGTAAGGCCACATTTGGAGTACTGTGTGCAGTTCTGGTCGCCTCATTTTAGGAAGGATGTGGAAGCTTTGGAAAAGGTGCAAAGGAGATTTACCAGGATGTTGCCTGGAATGGAGAGTAGGTCAGGCGAGGAAAGATTGAGGGTGCTAGGCCTTTTCTCATTAGAACGGAGAAGGATGAGGGGCGACTTGATAGAGGTTTATAAGATGATCAGAGGAATAGATAGAGTAGACAGTCAGAGACTTTTTCCCCGGGTGGAACAAACCATTACAAGGGGACATAAATTTAAGGTGAATGGTGTAAGATATAGGGTGGATCTCAGAGGTAGGTTCATTACCCAGAGAGTAGTGGGGGCATGGAATGCACTGCCTGTGGAAGTAGTTGCGTTGGAAACGTTAGGGACCTTCAAGCGGCTATTGGATAGGTACATGGATTAGGGTAGAATGATGGAGTGCAGATTAATTTGTTCTTAAACTAGGACAAAAGTTCGGCACAACATCGTGGGCCGAAGGGCCTGTTCTGTGCTGTATTTTTCTATGTTTAATCCGGGATAGTCAACACGGATTTGTGAAGGGTAAGTCTTGCCTCACAAATTTGATTGAATTCTTTGAGGAGGTAACTAATTGTGTAGATGAAGGTAGAGCAGTTGATGTCGTATACATGGATTTTAGTAAGGCGTTTGATAAGGTTCCCCACGGTCGGCTCATGATGAAAGTAAGGAGGTGTGGGATAGAGGGAAATTTGGCCAATTGGATAAGTAACTGGCTATCACATAGAAGACAGAGGGTGGTGGTGGATGGAAAATTTTCAGACTGGAGACCAGTTACCAGCGGTGTACCACAGGGATCAGTGCTGGGTCCTCTGCTATTTGTGATTTTTATCAATGACTTGGAGGAGGGGGCTGAAGGGTGGGTCAGTAAATTTGCTGATGACACCAAGATTGGTGGAGTCGTGGATGAGGTGGAGGGCTGTTGTAGGCTGCAAAGAGACATTGATAGGATGCAGAGCTGGGCCGAAAAATGGCAGATGGAGTTGAACCCTGATACATGCGAGGTGATTCATTTTGGTAGAAAAAATTTGAATGTGGATTGCAGGGTCAACGGCAGGGTTCTGAGGAATGTGGAGGAACAGAGAGATCTCGGAGTTCATGTCCACAGATCTCTGAAGGTTGCCACTCAAGTGGATAGAGCTGTGAAGAAGGCCTATAGTGTGTTTGCGTTTATTAACACGGGGCTTGAGTTTAAGAGCCGTGGGGTTATGCTGCAACTGTACATGACCCTAGTGAGACCACATTTGGAGTATTGTCTGCAGTTCTGGTCACCTCACTATAGGAAGGATGTGGAAGCATTGGAAAGGGTGCAAAGGAGATTTACCAGGATGCTGCCTGGTTTGCAGGATATGTCTTATGAGGAAAGGTTGAGGGAGCTAGGGCTTTTCTCTTTGGAGCGGAGGAGGATGAGAGGCGACTTAATAGAGGTTTATAAGATGATGAAGGGGATAGATAGAGTGGACGTTCAGAGACTATTTCCACGGGTGGATGTAGCTGTTACAAGGGGGCATAACTATAAGGTTCAGGGTGGGAGATATAGGAGGGATGTCCGAGGTAGGTTCTTTACTCAGAGAGTGGTTAGGGTGTGGAATGGACTGCCTGCTATGATTGTGCAGTTGGACACTTTAGGAACTTTCAAGCGGTTATTGGATAGGCACATGGAGCACACCAGAATGACAGGGAGTGGGATAGCTTGATCTTGGTTTCGGACAATGCTCAGCGCAACATCGAGGGCCGAAGGGCCTGTTCTGTGCTGTACTGTTCTATGTTCTATGTTCAACTTCCTGACCCACAGACCATAATCAGTAAGAATAAACAACAACACCTCCTCCGCAATAGTCCTCAATACCGGTGCCCTGCAAGGCTGCGTATGTAGCCCCCTACTCTACTCCATGTACACACAACGACTGTGTGGCAAAATTTGGTTCCAACTCCATCTACAAGTTTGCTAATAATATGACCGTAGTGGGCCGGATCTCAAACAAGAGTCAGAATACAGGAGGGAGATAGAGAACCTGGCGGAGTGGTGTAGCGACAACAATCTCTCCCTCAATGCCAGCAAAACTAACGAGCTGGTCATCGACTTCAGGAAGCAAAGTACTGTACACACCCCTGTCAGTATCAACGGGGCCGAGGTGGAGATGGTTAGCAGTTTCAAATTCCTAAATGTGCACATCACCAAAAATCTGTCCACTTCGACGCTATCACCAAGAAAGCACAACAGCGCCTATACTCCCTCGGGAAACTAAGGAAATTTGGCACATCCACATTAACCCTTACCAACTTTTACAGATGCACTATAGAGAGCATCCTATCGGGCTGCATCACAGCCTGGGTATGGCAACTGCTCGGCCCAGGACCGCAAGGAACTTCAGAGAGTTGTGAACACCGCCCAGTCCATCACACGAACCTGCCTCCCATCCATTGATTCCATCTACACCTCCCGCTGCCGGGGGAAAGCGGGCAGCATAATCAAGGATCCCTCCCACCCGGCTTACTCACTCTTCCAACTTCTTTCATCGGGCAGGAGATACAGAAGTCTGAGAACGCGCACGAACAGACTCAAAAACAGCTTCTTCCCCACTGTCACCAGACTCCTAAATGCCCCACTTATGGACTGAACTGATCTCTTCACACATCGTCTCTACTGAGTAGTACTACATTCCGTATGCTTCACCCGATGTCTGTGTCTCTGTATTTACATTGTGTATTTTATCTTTACCCGATAATGTATTTTCTTTTCATGTATTTACGATCTGTCTGGATTGTATGCAGAACAATGCTTTTCACTATACCTCAGTACACAGGACAATAAACCAGATCAAACCATAGAGACAGGTTTACCAGACTGATTCCAGAGATGTCAGCATTGTCTTCTGAGGAGAGATTGAGAAAACCCCCAAAAGCAACCCCCCCCCCCCCCCCCCAGTAACTACAAAAAGAAGAAATAGATAAGCACCCGGCATATTCAATAAACACATTTCTCCCTTCCCCCGCAACACCCCCCCCCCCCGCTTCCCACCTCTCCCTCCCTCCCTCCCTCCCTCCCCCTCCCCCCCGCCCCCCCCCGGGTTGCTGCTGCTGCCAGCCTATTTCCCTACCGTTCCACCAGGAAGTCCAGGAAAGGCTGCCACCGCCTGTACTGTACTGATCCCCTCAGGGCAAATTTCCCCCTCTCCAATTTGATGAACCCCGCCATATCATTGATCCAGGTCTCCACGCTTGGGGGCCTCGCATCCTTCCTGATGGAACCATCAATTCAGCGAACACGTGTACTTGGATCTGAACAGAGGCTTTAATACACTTACAACAGAGCCAGCCTATTCGTCGTTGAACTTCAGGTGAAATGGCAGGCTGGCTCTAAGGCACTGATCTTTATACATCGGTCCCAGGGGGAGGAGTCCTGGGCGGAGCCAAGGGAGGAGCCCAGTACAAACTCTTGCTTACTCCCAGAGCAACTCCCCCTGGTGGTCGGATAGTGCAACTGCACTTACAATGGGTAGATAACGAACATATATACATGGAGTGATATTGGCAACTATATATAGTGTGAATCACATTCACCACATTCACCCCCTGTTAAAAAAATCAAGTCCGGCGGGGGTGATGGCTCAAAGAGTCAGTCTGCCTGGTGGACGAATTGTCCGTTTTGATCTCGGAGCACCGGGGTTGCAGCCACTTGCGGTGACTGGGCGGGCGTCGAGATCTGGGGTACGGTTGCCGGCTCCGGGGCGAGTCTTGTCCGAGCCTCATACACCTCCTGGTCGAATGGAGACTGGGGGCGCGGGGGGGCGGGCTGGTGCTGGCGCTCGGGACTGGTGGGGTGAGCTCGCAGAATCGGGGGCGCAAGGGGGCGGCCGCATAGGGAACGGGGAAAGGAGTTCCTCGGTGGGGGTAGATGGGGGGCTGGATCCAGCGGGTGCCAGGTCCCGGAGGGATACTGTGTCCTGGCGACCATCCAGGAACTCAACAAATGCGTACTGTGGGTTGGAATGAAGCATGCGCACCTTTTCAACAATGGGGTCGGTCTTGTGTGCCCTGACGTGCTTCCTTAGGAGAACAGGGCCTGGCATCCTCAGCCATGCCGGAAGTGAGACCCCTGTGGTAGTGCCCCTGGAAAAATTGAAGAGCCGCTCGTGGGGGGTTTGGTTGGTAGCTGTACACAGGAGGGATCTAATTGCGTGGAGCGCGTCAGGGAGGACTTCCTGCCATTGGGAAACTTGGAGCTTTCTAGACCTGAGGGTCAGTAGGACGGTCTTCCAGACCTTCGCATTCTCCCGCTCCACCTGCCCGTTCCCCCTGGGGTTGTAGCTGGTAGTCCTGCTCGAGGCGATGCCCTTGTCGAGCAGGTACTGACGCAGCTCGTCGCTCAGAAAGGACGAACCCCGGTCGCTGTGTACGTCGCTGGGGAAACCGAACAGGGTGGAAGACACTATCCCGCACAAACAGACTGGCCATCCTTGGCTACGTCGTGGAGAACGGAGTCCTGGGCCCAGACCCGGACCGCATGCGCCTCTTAGAACTCCTCCTCCCCCATTGCCCCAAGGCCCTCAAACGGCCACTATGTGTGGGAGGTCATATCGGGGCATGGGATGGCGAAGGGGAATCGGGAGAACTCGTCAATGATGTTGAGGAAATAAATGTTCTTGTTAGTTGCGGGGAGTGGCCCTTTGAAATCAATCGCGAGGCGTTCAAAGGGCCTAGAAGCCTTGACCAGGTGGGCCCTGTCTGGTCTATAGAAGTGCGGTTTGCACTCTGCACAGATCGGGCAGTCCCTGGTGACCGCTTTTACCTCCTTGGTGGAGAAAGGCAGGTTTCGGGCTCTGATATAGTGGGCGAGCCGGGTGACCCCTGGGTGGCAGAGGTCATCGTGGATGACTTTTAGGTGGCTGATTTGCGCGCTGGCGCATGTCCCGCGGGATAGGGCATCTGGGGGCTCATTAAGCTTCCCCGGTCGATATTTGATATCGTAATTGTAGGTGGAGAGTTCGATCCTCCACCGAAGGATTTTGTCATTTTTAATTTTGCCCCTTTGAGAGTTGTCGAACATGAAGGCGACCGACCGTTGGTCGGTGATGAGGGTGAACCTCCTACCTGCGAGGTTGTGCCTCCAGTGTCGCACGGCCTCCATGATGGCTTGTGCTTCCTTCTTGACTGAGGAGGGTCGGAGTTCTGAAGCGGATAGGGTACGGGAGAAAAATGCAGCGGGCCGCCCTGCTTGGTTTAAAGTGGCTGCTAGAGCTACCTCTGAGGCGTCGCTCTCAACCTGAAAGGGAGTGGATTCATCCACCGCCCGCATGGCTGCTTTGGCGATGTCCTCCTTGATGCAGCTGAAGGCCTGGCGAGCCTCAGCTGACAGGGGAAATAGTGTGGCCTTAAAGAGTGGGCGGGCTTTGTCCGCATATTGAGGGATCCACTGGGCGTGGTAGGAGAAGAAGCCCAAGCACCGTTTGAGGGCCTTGGGGCAATGAGGGAGGGGGAGATCTAAGAGGGGGCGCATATGATCCGGGTCTGGGCCCAGGACTCCGTTCTCCCCGACGTAGCCAAGGATGGCCAGTCTGTTTGTGCGGAACACGCATTTCTCCTTGTTATATGTGAGATTTAATTTCTGTGCCATTTGGAGAAAACGGTGGAGATTGGCGTCGTGGTCCTGCTGGTCATAGCCACAGATGGTAACATTATCCAGATACGGAAACGTGGCCCGCAGCCCGTACTGGTCTACCATTCGGTCCATTGCTCGTTGGAACACCGAGACCCCGTTAGTGACGCCGAAAGGGACCCGGAGGAAATGGAAGAGGCGGCCATCGGCCTCGAATGCCGTGTAGTGGCGGTCCTCCGGGCGGATTGGGAGCTGGTGGTATGCAGACTTCAGATCCACCGTGGAAAATAGCCGATATTGGGCGATCTGGTTTACCATGTCTGCAATTCTGGGGAGGGGATACGCGTCTAGGAGCATAAAGCGATTGGTGGTCTGGCTATAATCGACGACCATGCGGAATTTTTCCCCGGTCTTGACGACCACCACCTGAGCTCTCCAGGGACTGTTACTGGCCTCTATGATCCCCTCACTGAGCAGCCTTCGGACCTCGGTTCTGATAAACACCCTAACCTGCAGGCTGTACCGCCTGCTGCGGGTGGCTACCGGTTTGCAATCCGGGGTGAGGTTGGCGAAGAGAGGAGGGGGGGGAGATGCGCAGCGTGGCGAGGCTGCAGATAGTGAGTGGGGGCAGGGGCCCGCCGAAGCTGAGGGGGAGACTCTGGAGGTTACATTGGAAATCCAAGCCTAAGAGGAGTGGCGCGCAGAGGTCGGGCAAGACATAAAGTTTAAATTTGGAATAGCTAGCGCCTCGAATCGTTAGCGTTGCTGTAGTGCGGCCTTGGATTTGGATGGAATGGGAGCCCGAAGCGGGGGCGATAGTTTGGTTGACGGGATAAATAGGGAGGGAACAGCGTCTTACCAGCTCTGGGTGTATGAAGCTCTCTGTGCTCCCGGAGTCGAAGAGGCACGACGTGTTGTACCCGTTGATCTGGACCTCCGTCATCGAATTTCTCAGATGCTTGGGGCGAGATTGGTCGAAGGTGACCGTGTTGAGTTGCGGGCCGCGTGGTGGGTGCCCGGGGGAGTCGAATTCTTCCGATCGGGCATCCTGTCGAGTAGATGCCGCTGCGTTCTGGCGAGCTTGATGCAGGAACACTGCGCTGAGTTGCGGGCCATGTGGTGACTGCCCGGGGAGGTCGTACTCCTCCGATGAGCTGTTTGAGTTTGGGGATGCAGCTAGGGCCCGTGGATTGCACGTGGAGGGTGGTGATGAAGATGGCGTCCAAGATGGCGGCCCCCATGGATCGCACGTGGCCGGCCGCATGGTGGAGGTTTGTCAAGATGGCGGCCCCCATGGATCGCACGTGGCGGGAGGGGGCGGAGCCTGAGCGTAGGCCGCAGCGTTTCGGGCCCTGCGGGCCTGCTGGTGCTGGGGGAGATGTTTTTGGACTGTTGGGGTGTTGAGGGCTGGGGCCTTTCTGCCGAGGCACACTCTAGCATAGTGGCCTTTCTTCCAGCAGCTGCTGCAGGTCGCGGATCGGGCTGAGCAGCGCTGCCGCGGGTGCTGGCTTTGTCCACAGAAATGGTAGGCTGGAGCAGTTGAATAACTGGTTTAGGGAGCTGAATAGTGGCAGGCTGGAGCTGCTGAATAACTGGTTTGGGGAGCTGAATAGTGGCAGGCTGGAGCAGTTGAATAACTGGTTTGGGGAGCTGAATAGTGGCAGGCTGGAGCAGTTGAATAACTGGTTTGGGGAGCTGAATAGTGGCAGGCTGGAGCAGTTGAATAACTGGTTTGGGGAGCTGAATAGTGGCAGGCTGGAGCAGTTGAATAACTGGTTTGGGGAGCTGAATAGTGGCAGGCTGGAGCAGTTGAATAACTGGTTTGGGGAGCTGAATAGTGGCAGGCTGGAGCAGTTGAATAACTGGTTTGGGGAGCTGAATAGTGGCAGGCTGGAGCAGTTGAATAACTGGTTTGGGGAGCTGAATAGTGGCAGGCTGGAGCAGTTGAATAACTGGTTTGGGGAGCTGAATAGTGGCAGGCTGGAGCAGTTGAATAACTGGTTTGGGGAGCTGAATAGTGGCAGGCTGGAGCAGTTGAATAACTGGTCTGGGGAGCTGAATAGTGGCAGGCTGGAGCTGCTGAATAACTGGTTTGGGGAGCTGAATAGTGGCAGGCTGGAGCAGTTGAATAACTGGTTTGGGGAGCTGAATAGTGGCAGGCTGGAGCAGTTGAATAACTGGTTTGGGGAGCTGAATAGTGGCAGGCTGGAGCAGTTGAATGACTGGTTTGGGGAGCTGAATAGTGGCAGGCTGGAGCAGTTGAATAACTGGTTTGGGGAGCTGAATAGTGGCAGGCTGGAGCAGTTGAATAACTGGTTTGGGGAGCTGAATAGTGGCAGGCTGGAGCTGCTGAATAACTGGTTTGGGGAGCTGAATAGTGGCAGGCTGGAGCAGTTGAATAACTGGTTTGGGGAGCTGAATAGTGGCAGGCTGGAGCAGTTGAATAACTGGTTTGGGGAGCTGAATAGTGGCAGGCTGGGGCTGCTGAATAACTGGTTTGGGGAGCTGAGTAGTGGCAGGCTGGGGCTGCTGAATAACTGGTTTGGGGAGCTGAATAGTGGCAGGCTGGGGCTGCTGAATAACAGGTTTGGGGAGCTGAATAGTGGCAGGCTGGGGCTGCTGAATAACTGGTTTAGGGAGCTGAATAGTGGCAGGCTGGAGCAGTTGAATGACTGGTTTGGGGAGCTGAATAGTGGCAGGCTGGAGCAGTTGAATGACTGGTTTGGGGAGCTGAATAGTGGCAGGCTGGAGCAGTTGAATAACTGGTTTGGGGAGCTGAATAGTGACAGGCTGGGGCTGCTGAATAATTGGTTTGGGGAGCTGAATAGTGGCAGGCTGGAGCAGTTGAATAACTGGTTTGGGGAGCTGAATAGTGACAGGCTGGAGCAGTTGAATAACTGGTTTGGGGAGCTGAATAGTGGCAGGCTGGGGCTGCTGAATAACTGGTTTGGGGAGCTGAATAGTGGCAGGCTGGAGCAGTTGAATAACTGGTTTGGGGAGCTGAATAGTGGCAGGCTGGAGCTGCTGAATAACTGGTTTAGGGAGCTGAATAGTGGCAGGCTGGGGCAGTTGAATAACTGGTTTGGGGAGCTGAATAGTGGCAGGCTGGAGCAGTTGAATAACTGGTTTGGGGAGCTGAATAGTGGCAGGCTGGAGCTGCTGAATAACTGGTTTAGGGAGCTGAATAGTGGCAGGCTGGAGCAGTTGAATAACTGGTTTGGGGAGCTGAATAGTGGCAGGCTGGAGCAGTTGAATAACTGGTTTGGGGAGCTGAATAGTGGCAGGCTGGGGCTGCTGAATAACTGGTTTGGGGAGCTGAATAGTGGCAGGCTGGGGCTGCTGAATAACTGGTTTGGGGAGTGAGTAGCGGCAGGCTGGGGCAGTTGAATAACTGGTTTGGGGAGCTGAATAGTGGCAGGCTGGAGCAGTTGAATAACTGGTTTGGGGAGCTGAATAGTGACAGGCTGGAGCAGTTGAATAACTGGTTTGGGGAGCTGAGTAGCTGGCTGGCTGGAGCAGTTGAATAACTGGTTTGGGGAGCTGAATAGTGGCAGGCTGGAGCAGTTGAATAGCTGGTCTGGGGAGCTGAGTAGCGGCAGGCTGGGGCAGTTGAATAACTGGTTTGGGGAGCTGAATAGTGGCAGGCTGGAGCAGTTGAATAACTGGTTTGGGGAGCTGAATAGTGGCAGGCTGGAGCAGTTGAATAACTGGTTTGGAAGCTGAATTGTGGCAGGCTCGAGCAGTTGAATAACTGGTTTGGGGAGCTGAATAGTGGCAGGCTGGGGCTGCTGAATAACTGGTTTGGGGAGCTGAATAGTGGCAGGCTGGAGCAGTTGAATAACTGGTTTGGGGAGCTGAATAGTGGCAGGCTGGGGCAGTTGAATAACTGGTTTGGGGAGCTGAGTAGCTGGCTGGGGGAGCTGAGTAATTAGCTGGAGCAGCTGGATAGTTTGAGTAGTTGACTGGGACAGTAGGACCGGCTGGCAGCGCGATAGCTGGGGGGCCTTACGGCACAGGCTTGGGGGGTCCTCAGGTCGGGGGCCCATGCGGGGTTAGCGGGGTCCGCGGGAAATGAGTTGAGGCTGCGGAAGGAAACTTCCATCGTGATAGCAGCCTCTACGGTAGTCTCTAAGCCCTGAGCCCCATTTTCTAATAGTCTCTGGCGTACATGGCTAGATCGAAGGCCCACTACAAAAACATCCCGCACAGCAAGCTCCCTATGTTCGGCCGCGGTTACGGCCTGGTAATTGCAGTCATT
Organism: Scyliorhinus canicula; assembly: GCF_902713615.1. Classification (NCBI taxonomy): domain Eukaryota; kingdom Metazoa; phylum Chordata; class Chondrichthyes; order Carcharhiniformes; family Scyliorhinidae; genus Scyliorhinus; species Scyliorhinus canicula. The sequence continues at coordinate 941,170 of NC_052155.1, read as the reverse complement.
TGAGAGATTGGTCAACTCGCGTGCAAATTCAGCTAAAGTTTCAGTAGACCGTTGTCGGCGAGTCGTGAGCACGTAGCGGGCAAAGACCTCGTTCATGGGCCTAATATACATTTTGTCCAAAATCTCCAGCGCTGCGGTTTAGGAACCGGCTGGATTTAGTTGTGTAGAAATTCTGTGGCTTACCCTCGCGGGCAGTAGGCTGAGCTTTTGGTCCTCCGTAGTTTCAGCGGTGCTGATTTCGGCCAGGTAGGCCTTAAAACATTTCAGCCAGTGGCAGAAGGTTTCTTTCCACTCTGCATCCTGCGGATCGAGTTCTAGACGTCCTGGTTTTAGATCAGATTCCATGCTTTACTTCGGCAGCTTCTTAAGTGTATTAAATTGATGGAACCATCAATTGAGCGAACACGTGTAGTTGGATCTAAACAGAGGCTTTAATACACTTACAACAGAGCCAGCCTATTCGTCGTTGAACTTCAGATGAACTGGCAGGCTGGCTCTAGGGCACTGATCTTTATACATCGGTCCCAGGGGGAGGAGTCCTGGGCGGAGCCAAGGGAGGAGCCCAGTACAAACTCTCGCGTACTCCCAGAGCGACACCCCCTGGTGGTCGGATAGTGCAACTGCACTTACAATGTGTAGATAACGAACATATATTCATGGAGTGATATTGGCAACTATATATATAGTGTGAATCACATTCACCACACTTCCATTGAAGCAAAATCCTCCGCCGGGCTACTAGGGACGCAAAGGCCAGAACACCGGCCTCTTTCACCTCCTGCAGTCCCGGCTCCACCCCAACCCCAAAAATTGCGAGTCCCCAGCCTGGCTTGACCCTGGATCCCACCACCCTCGACACCGTCCTTGCTACCCCCTCCAAAACTCCCCCAGCGCTGGGCACGCCCAGAACATATGGGCGTGGTTCGCTGGGCTCCCCGAGCACCTAGTACACCTGTCCTCGCCCCAAAGAACCTGCTCATCCTCGTCCCGGTCATGTGGGCCCGGTGCAGCACCTTGAATTGTATGAGGTTAAGCCTCGCACAGGAAGGAGGAAGAATTCACTTGCCAAGAAACCCGCCATTGATGCTCCCTGGAACAAACCGGTGGTTCCCCCGTATCGGGGACTCCATTGAGCCTACCACCTCCCCCCATGCCGTCTCCATTGCCCCCAGATTTTGAGGGAAGCCGCCACCACCGGGCTCGTGGTATACCTCGTTGGAGGGAGCGGCAACGGCGCCGTTACCAGCGCCTCCAGGCTCGTGTCTACACAGGACGCCGCCTCCATCCTCTTCCATGCTGCCCCTTCCCCGTCCATTACCCACTTACGCACCATTGCTGCGTAGGCAGCCCAGTAGTACCCACAGAGGTTGAGGTTGGGCAATGCCAGCCCCCCCCCCCCCCTATCCCTGCCCCGCTCCAAAAACACCCTTCTCACCCTCGGAGTCCCATGCGCCCATACAAATCCCGTAATACTCCTGTTGACCCTCCTAAAAAAGGCCTTCGGGATAAGGATGGGGAGGCACTGGAACAGGAACAAAAACCTCGGGAGCACCATGTGGTGGTATGAATTTGAGCACTGCCATTGGTGCAGAGCATGGGTTTCCCATTGGCTCTGGCTGGTCATGTGCCTCTCGTCCAATTGGCTGTGACTAGTCAGGTGACTGCTCACCAATTGGTCGAGAGGCAAGTAGACCCCGCCTCCGAGGCAGGGTATAAGTACCCAGAGTTCCCGGCGGTTGGCCTTTCTCTGTAGTTGACCACCGGGCTAACAAGTAGCTGATTAAAGCCACAGTTTGGATCTTAATTGTGTCTCAAGTCCAATTGATGGTACATCACACCATCATCTTGACTGACTGCACCCTGCCCGCCAACGACAGCGGCAACATGTCCCATCTTTTAAACTCCTCCTCCATTTGCTCCACCAGCCTTGTGAGGTTAAGTTTGTGTAGGGCCCCCCAGCTCCTAGGCACCTGGACTCCCAGGTACCTAAAGCTCCCCCCTGCCCTTTTCAGTGGGAGCCTACCAATCCCCTCCTCCTGATCCCCCGGGTGCACAAAGAACAACTCACTCTTACCCAGGTTGAGCTTGTACCCTGAAAAGCCCCCAAATTCCCCGAGAATCTTCATTACCTCCGGCATTCCCCCCACTGGGTCCGCCACATAAAGCAACAAGTCATCTGCGTAAAGTGACACTCGGTACTCCTCCCCACCCTGCACCAGGCCCCTCCAATTCCCCGACTCCCTCAACGCCACGGCCAGGGGCTCAATTGCCAACGCAAAGAGCAAGGGGGACAGGGGACACCCCTGTCTCGTCCCCCGGTGCAGCCGAAAGTACTCCGACCTCCTCCTATTCGTGGCTACACTCGCCATCGGGGCCTCATAGAGCAGCCTCACCCACCGGACAAACCCCTCCCCAAACCCAAACCTTTCCAACACCTCCCACAGATACCCCAACTCAACCCGATCAAAGGCCTTCTCCGCGTCTAATGCCACCACTATCTCCGCCTCCCCTTCCACAGCCGGCATCATAATGACGTTGAGGAGCCTTCGTATGTTGGTATTCAACTGCCTTCCCTTTACAAACCCTGTCTGGTCCTCGTGAATGACCCCCGGCACACAATCCTCTATTCTTGTAGCTAAGATCTTTGCCAGCAGCTTGGCGTCTACATTTAGCAGCGAGATCGGCCTATATGACCCACACTGCAGGGGGTCCTTGTCCCGCTTAAGGATCAAGGAAATCAGCGCCCGTGACATAGTTGTGGGCAAAGCCCCCCCCTCCCTTGCCTCGTTAAAGGTCCGGACCAACAGGGGGCCCAACAGGTCCGCATACATTTTGTAAAATTCGACCGGAAACCCATCTGGCCCCGGCACCTTCCCCGACTGCATGCTACCAATCCCAGTGACCAACTCCTCCAGCTCAATCGGCGCCCCCAGTCTCCCCACCTGCCCCTCTTTGCTCTCCCCTCTCCCTATGGTTTCGGATGGAAATCAACTCCCCTCTAATCACCGCCTTCAATGCCTCCCAGACCGTCCCCACTCGGACCTCCCCGTTATCGTTGGCCACAAGGTACCTCTCGATACACCCCCGAACCCTCCCGCCCACCTCCTCGTCTGCCAGCAGCCCCACCTCCAGGCGCCAGAGCGGGCGCTGGTCCCTCTCCTCCCCCAGCCCGAGGTTCACCCAGTGCGGGGCATGATCCGAAATGACTATCGCTGAATATTCGGCATCCTCCACCCTCGAAATCAGCCCCCTGCTCAGAACAAAAAAATCGATCCAGGAATAGGCTTTATGCACGTGGGAGAAAAACGAGTACTCCCTGGCCCTTGGCCTCGCAAACCTCCAGGGATCCACCCCTCCCATCTGATCCATGAACCCCATCAACACCTTAGCCGCCGCCGGCCTCCTACCCGTCCGGGACCTGGATCGGTCCAATGGGGGATCCAGCACCGTGTTGAAGTCCCCCCCCCCCCATGATCAGGCCCCCCACCTCCAGGTCCGGAATGTGGCCCAACATGCGCCGCATAAACCCCGCATTGTCCCAGTTTGGGGCATAAACATTCACCAACACCACCCGCTCCCCCTGCAGCTTACCGCTCACCATCACATACCTCCCGCCACTGTCAGCCACCACCTTTAACGCCTCAAACGACACCCTCTTTCCCACCAGGATCGCCACCCCCCGATTCTTCTCATCCAGCCCTGAATGAAATACTTGGCCCACCCATCCCTTCCTCAGTTGAACCTGGTCCGCCACCTTCAGGTGCGTCTCCTGGAGCATGGCCACATCCGCCTTCAGCCCCCTCAGGTGCGCAAACACCCGGGCCCGCTTGACCGGCCCATTCAGCCCCCTCACATTCCAGGTTATCAGCCGGATCAGAGGGCTCCCTGCCCCCCTCCCCTGCCGATTAGCCATACCCCATCTCCTGCCCGCCACTGGCCAGCGCCCCCCACTCTCGGCCCGTTCCCCACGGCGGCAAACCCCCACCCCGGCCCCCCCTGCATACCCCAACTCCTTCCTGGCCATTTCAGCAGCAACCCGGTATCCCCCCCCCCCCCCCCCCCACCCCCAGGCTAGGACCCCTCCTAGCCGTGCCCCTCCCTCCATAGCACTCCCGTGAGCCAGCTAACTTCTGCTGACCCCGGCAGCTCCCGCCACCCCTCCGACCCCTCCCAACGTGGGGCTAGTCCTCCTCCCCCAGACCCATCAGCAGACCCTCCTCCTCCCCCAGACCCATCAGCAGACCCTCCTCCTCCCCCTCCCGCTCATACGCGGGAAAAAAGCCCGCGCTTCTCAGCTCTGACCCTGCCCCCATCCACCCTCAGCGCGGGAAACAGAAGAAAAGCCCGCGCTTTCCCCCTGCCCGACCCCGCCCACGCAAAAAAGACAGCACCCCACCCACCCGAGAAACAACACACAACCAGCATAAAACAGCATAAAACAGAGACCCTTCCCACCAAAAGTCAGCTCAGTTATTTACAAACCCCCGACCCTCAGTTTGAGTCCAGTTACTCGGCCTGCACAAAGGCCCACGCCTTCTCCGGGGACTCAAAATAATGGTGACGGTCCTTGTAGGTGACCCACAGACGTGCCGGCTGCAACATGCCAAACTTCACATTCTGTCTGTGGAGCACCGCCTTCGTCCGGTTAAACCCGGCCCTCCGCTTAGCCACCTCCGCACTCCAGTCCTGGAAGATCCGCACCTCCGTGTTCTCCCACTTGCTGCTCCGCTCCCTCTTGGCCCACCGGAGCACGCACTCACGATCCACAAACCGGTCAAACCGCACCAACACCGCCCGCGGCGGCTCATTTGGCTTGGGCCTCCTAGCCAGAATTCTGTGGGCCCCCTCCAGCTCCAGGGGCCCCTGGAAGGACCCAGCCCCCATCAGCGAGTTTAACATAACGACTACATAGGCCACCAGGTCCAACCCCTCCAGCCCCTCCGTGAGGCCCAGGATCCACAAATTGTTCCACCTCGACCGGTTCTCCATCTCCTTGAACCGCTCCTGCCACTTCTTATGGAGCGCCTCATGCATCTCCACCTTTACCGCGAGGGCCGCGGCCTCATCCTCTCTTTCGGAGGCTTGTTGTCGGAGCTCCCGGATTGCCACCCCCTGGGCTGTCTGCGTCGCCAGCAGCTCTCTGGTGGTAGCCTTCAGCGAGTCCAGCAGCTCCACTTTGAGCTCCCGAAAGCAGCGCTGGAGAGTCTCCTGCTGCTCCCGCGCCAACTGCCTCCATTCCTCGAGGCCTCCACTGGCCGCCATCTTGTTTTTCTTCCCCCGCTTCTTCCTAGGCGTTGCCACCGCTATTCTGCTGGCCCCGCTCCTGGTCAAGACCATAGACCACTGGGGATCTGCTGCAGACACCTTCCCACGTCGAGAACCGTCGATCAAGTACCGCTGGGGGCCCTAAAAAGAGCCCAAAAGTCCGTTCCTAGCGGGAGCTGCCGAACGTGCGGCTGAGCTCCGCATAGCCGCAACCGGAAGTCAAGGTTCCCCTTTTCTGAGACTAGTGACTGGACTCTCCAATTTGGAGACTATATTCCCACACTGGCATGGGAACGGTTACGCCAGGAAAACTGGTGCAAAACGGCCACCGATTCCTCGTTTTGCTGGGGTCTAGCAGGATGGTGCATACAGTACCCGGCCCTCGCTGCAGATACACCCCGGAGAATTGTCGAGCCCGTGTACCGCGCATGTGCACAGCGGCAAACTGCAGCGGCCACCCCGTGCTTCATAGCGGATGCCATTTGCAGACCCGGCCCGCGACATAGTCCCCCCCCTTCAGCCGGCTCGCGCACCAAGGACCGGCCCCACCACAGTGCCCCACAGCCCCGAATAATGTCCCCCCCCTGCCGCACGTACCGTGGGGAACCACAGATCAGCGGGGGTCTCACTTCCTCGCCCGCAGCCACGCTCCATCTCGTTGACCTCCCTTTCCTCCAGGCCACCGACCACGTCCAGGGCCCTCTGCTCAGTCACAGTGCGGGTCCGGCGGTCTCCCTCCTATCATCTCTTGCTCCCGACGGTTGTGTGCGGCCTTCTCCCGGGAAGGGGGACACAGAAAACGTTATTATCTTTAGGCTCACATGCAGGCTGACATTAACAGTGCAATGAAGTTACTGTGAAAAGCCCCAAGTCGCCACACTCCGGGCACCCTGAGGGAGGATGCGGTGCTGGGGCCCGAGGTGAGGTGACGCAACAGTGCCGCACCTCAGACTCCAACCCCCCCCCCCGGTCTCTGGTGCATCCGGTGGGCAGAACAGGGCGGCACCATGCCACCCGGGACAGCCGAGCAGCGGCCGGGCCCATCCAGGCCGGGTCGCCCCAGGAGACGAGCGCCAATGGGGACCCAGGTGGCAGGGTAGGAGTCACAGCAGGCCCCCTCCCTCCTGCTGTACCATCCGGGGAACAACCGAGGCGCAATGTTAGGGCCCGTCAGGCCAGAAGGTTAGACACAACATGTTGGCACTGCTTAGTTATATGGGTTAGGGCACAAATCTGTAAATATTTGTTCACATGAAACACCTGTTAACACTGTCAGAAGTTGCTTCAATGCTCTGTCAGATGGGTGGGGTGGGGTGGTACAGGGTGGGGGAAATGGGAAGACATGGGGGGGGGGGGGGGAATGACAAAAAAAAATGAAAATCGCTTATTGTCACGAGTAGGCTTCAATGAAGTTACTGTGAAAAGCCCCTAGTCGCCACATTCCGGCGCCTGTTCGGGGAGGCTGGTACGGGAATTGAACCGTGCAGCTGGTCTGCTTTAAAAGCCAGCGATTTAGCCCTGTGCTGAACCAGACCCTGGTTGGACCCTTTGGGTGACCTGGGCTCACCACCCTCTCCGCGCCCCCCCCCTCCCCCCCCCCCCCCCCCCCCCCCCCCCCCCCCCCGCCGACCATCCACCCACCGTCACCCCCTCGATGGGTCGTGTGATGGAATGGCCAGCTCGCATGCCGGGGTCACCCAGGTAGACAGTGCAAATGCTCCCGTTGTCAAAGCTCATCGCAGAGTGGGTTGTCATCATCCTCCATCCCATGGCCCAGACCCAGTGTTACTGCCAACCCAAGGCCCACTCCCCGCAGTGTGGCAGGTATGTATCACGGAGTGGGTTTCAGGTGGGGATTGGCCGGGGTGGGAAGTGAGGGGGTGTGGGTTTGGGATGCAATGTCCATGCCCCTGGCCAATCCAGCCCCACCACCAAGTCAGTGAACCTGGAGGCGATCAGAGCACCCCTTGCCGTTGTCCCTGGCATGCATGTTGTGCGGTCTCTCATGCCTGCCTGGTTCCTACGTCCTGCCCACCCTCGCCCTCCCCCCGCATCCTCCCTGTCAGACGGGGCCTGCCCTCCCTCCTCATCCTCCTCCAACACATCACCCCTCTGCTGCGCGGTGAGGTGGAGGATGCAGCAACCACCACAATGACACCAATCCAGAGGCCTCCAGACCTGTCCAGACCCCGAAAGAACCTCCTAAAAAACCACATCTTCAGGAGGCCGAAGCTCCGCTCGATCACGCGCCAGGTCGCTGTATGGGCGTCGTTGTAACGGGTCTCCATGTCAGTCCGTGACCACCGGATAGGTGCCATCAGCCAGTACGGTACTGGATACCCCTGTCACCCAGGAGCCAACGCCCCGGGGGGGGGGGTCTCAAACATGTCGGGGATCACCGAGTGTGCCGGGATCACCGAGTGTGCCGGGATCACCGAGTGTGTCGGGATCACCGAGTGTGCCGGGATCACCGAGTGTGTCGGGATCACCGAGTGTGCCAGGATCACCGAGTGTGCCGGGATCACCGAGTGTGCCGGGATCACCGAGTGTGCCGGGATCACCGAGTGTGCCGGGATCACCGAGTGTGTCGGGATCACCGAAGGTGCCGGGATCACCGAGTGTTCCGGGATCACCGAGTGTGCCGGGATCACCGAGTGTGTCGGGATCACCGAGTGTGTCGGGATCACCGAGTGTGCCGGGATCACCGAGTGTGCCGGGATCACCGAGTGTGCCGGGATCACCGAGTGTGCCGGGATCACCGAGTGTGTCGGGATCACCGAGTGTGTCGGGATCACCGAGTGTGCCGGGATCACCGAGTGTGCCGGGATCACCGAGTATGCCGGGATCACCGAGTGTGCCGGGATCACCGAGTGTGCCGGGATCACCGAGTGTGCCGGGATCACCGAGTGTGCCGGGATCACCGAGTGTGCCGGGATCACCGAGTGTTCCGGGGATCACCGAGTGTGCCGGGATCACCGAGTGTGCCGGGATCACCGAGTGTGCCGGGATCACCGAAGGTGCCGGGATCACCGAGTGTGCCGGGATCACCGAGTGTGTCGGGATCACCGAGTGTGTCGGGATCACCGAGTGTGCCGGGATCACCGAGTGTGCCGGGATCACCGAGTGTGCCGGGGATCACCGAGTGTGCCGGGATCACCGAGTGTGTCGGGATCACCGAGTGTGCCGGGATCACCGAGTGTGCCGGGGATCACCGAGTGTGCTGGGGATCACCGAGTGTGCCGGGATCACCGAGTGTGTCGGGATCACCGAGTGTTCCAGGATCACCGAGTGTGCCGGGATCACCGAAGGTGCCGGGATCACCGAGTGTGCCGGGATCACCGAGTGTGCCGGGATCACCGAGTGTGCCGGGATCACCGAAGGTGCCGGGATCACCGAGTGTGCCGGGATCACCGGGTGTTCCAGGATCACCGAGTGTGCCGGGATCACCGAGTGTGCCGGGATCACCGAGTGTGCCGGGATCACCGAAGGTGCCGGGATCACCAAGTGTGCCGGGATCACCGAGTGTGCCGGGATCACCGAGTGTGCCGGGATCACCGAAGGTGCCGGGATCACCGAGTGTGCCGGGATCACCGAGTGTTCCAGGATCACCGAGTGTGCCGGGATCACCGAGTGTTCCAGGATCACCGAGTGTGCCGGGATCACCGAGTGTTCCGGGATCACCGAGTGTTCCAGGATCACCGAGTGTGCCGGGATCACCGAAGTTGCCGGGATCACCGAGTGTGCCGGGATCACCGAGTGTGCCGGGATCACCGAGTGTGCCGGGATCACCGAAGGTGCCGGGATCACCGAGTGTGCCGGGATCACCGAGTGTTCCAGGATCACCGAGTGTGCCGGGATCACCGAGTGTGCCGGGATCACCGAGTGTGCCGGGATCACCGAAGGTGCCGGGATCACCAAGTGTGCCGGGATCACCGAGTGTGCCGGGATCACCGAGTGTGCCGGGATCACCGAAGGTGCCGGGATCACCGAGTGTGCCGGGATCACCGAGTGTTCCAGGATCACCGAGTGTGCCGGGATCACCGAGTGTTCCAGGATCACCGAGTGTGCCGGGATCACCGAGTGTTCCGGGATCACCGAGTGTTCCAGGATCACCGAGTGTGCCGGGATCACCGAAGTTGCCGGGATCACCGAGTGTGCCGGGATCACCGAGTGTTCCAGGATCACCGAGTGTGCCGGGATCACCGAGTGTTCCGGGATCACCGAGTGTTCCGGGATCACCGAGTGTGCCGGGGTCACCGAGTGTGCCGGGATCACCGAGTGTGCCGGGATCACCGAGTGTGTCGGGATCACCGAGTGTGCCAGGATCACCGAGTGTTCCGGGATCACCGAGTGTGCCGGGATCACCGAGTGTGCCGGGATCACCGAGTGTTCCGGGATCACCGAGTGTGCCGGGATCACCGCGTGTGCCGGGATCACCGAGTGTGCCGGGATCACCGAGTGTGCCGGGATCACCGAGTGTGCCGGGATGAAGGTGCCGTGCGCACTGCCCGGGTATCGGGCACAGACGTGTATGATTCACAGCTGATGGTCACAGACTAGCTGGACGTTCATCGAGTGGAAGCCTTTTGGGTTTGTGTAGAGCGGCCGGTCAGGGCTGGTGCCCGGAGCTTCCCGTCGATCACCCCCTGGACGCGGGGCACCCCGGCGATGGTGGTGAACCCTGCTACCCAGGCATCCTGGTGCGCTCGGTCCACATGGAAATGGATGTATTGAGCTGCCTGTGGATGCAGGGCCTCCGTGACGGCACGGATGTACCTGTGACCGAGTTCTGTGAGGTCCCGGACAGGCCCCAACTCAGAGACTGGAAGGACCCCGTCGCGTACACGTTCAGGGCGACTGTCACCTTCACAGCCACCAGGAGCGGGTGACCGCCCCCATATCCCCGCGGTTCCAGGTGTGCCATCATCTGGCAGGTATGTCACACTATCTCCCTGCTCGGTCGGAGTCTCCGATGGTGTGCCCGGTCCGGCACGTGCCGGTACACATGAGGCCTTATGCGGCACCTCCTTGGCACCTCCTCCTCCTCGGCCTGATGGGCGACCTGATCTCCAACCTGGGTGGCTGCCACCTGCCCCTCTTCAGCCCAGTCCGCTGCTGCCCGCTCCACTGCTGCCCGCTTTGCTGCTGCCCGCTCCACTGCTGCCCGTTCCACTGCTGCAGCTTCCTCCGCCTCGAGCAGCTCCAGCTCGTACAGCCACAGGGCGTTCCCCAGGGCTGCAGCAACCAGCGGGAAGGCCACCATTGCTGGATGAATTCCAATATCGGTTGTCTGAACGGTGCCATGGGAGTGTCCCTTCAAGAAACGCTGTTGTCTTATCACATGGCTTCAGTGATGTCATTTTGTGGGTGGAGCTGGGTTGTGGCTCTGTGAGTTTTTACTTTCATTTTCACATTTTGACTGCTGTAGATCAGACAGTAGTATTTTGTATACAGAAGTATTTTGGTTTGGTTTGGTTTGGTTTCAATTTTAGAGTTATTCCAAAGAAGAAACCCAATGATTATAGTTACCGACTTGTGGTAAAATGGGGTTTTTGGTTTATGGGATCTTGTTATTGAATTGGAACAGTTAAGGGGCAATTCATTAAGGGTTACACATAGATTACTGAAGCTGTTTGGGGTGTTTACATTTTTAGTTGATAAAATGCTCACTGTGTGTGTTTATAGAAATGTTAACTAAATCCTTAGAATAAAGTTTTTTTTTGTTGATTAAAAGCGCCTAAGAATTCTGTTGAATAACAGCTGAAAGGCAGCCTCCTGTGCTCCTCATAACCAAAATCAATAAACAGTTATAGGTCAGGTGAACTCCATGATATACTTTGGAGTTTTCTAAACACTGGCCCATAACAAATTCGGGGCTCGTCCAGAATGAAAGTCTATCTTTTCTGATTGGATTAGCTGAGTGAACGTAAAAACAGTGAGGGGTGAGCATATTGTGGTTGCTTTCCAGGTGGTGTATTCCAGATTAAATAGGGAGTGTGTTGTGGACAATGGCTCTTTCAGAGGTTCAGAGGTTTTTGGGGGTGGTGAAGGTCACACGCAGTACCTTACGGACAGAGACTAAAAAAAGGCTTTTAGATTTGGCAAAAACATTGCAGTTAACATTGCCTGACAAAATATGAAAAGAAGAGGTAATTGAAAATGAAATCGCTTATTGTCACGAGTAGACGTCAATGAAGTTACTGTGAAAAGCCCCTAGTCGTCACATTCCGGTGCCTGTTCGGGGAGGCTGTTACAGGATTCGAACCGTGCTGCTGGCCTGCTTGGTATGCTTTCAAAGCCAGCGACTTAGCCCAGTGTGCTAAACAGCCCCTATTGCGGCAGTAGCTGAGCATTTAAAATTGCCTGAGACACAGTCAGAATCATTGGAAATGGCAAGAATTCAATTACAGATCAAGCAGCTTGGACATGAAAAAGAATTAAAGCAGCTTGAATTGGAAATGAGGGAAAAAGAAAAGGAGAGAGAAGAACTGAACAGGTTTTTTGGGTCGGTCTTCACAGTGGAAGACACAAATAACATGCCAGTGACTGATAGAAATGAGGCTATGACAGGTGAGGACCTTGAGAGGATTGTTATCACTAAGGAGGTAGTGATGGGCAAGCTAATGGGGCTAAAGGTAGACAAGTCTCCTGGCCCTGATGGAATGCATCCCAGAGTGCTAAAACTGATGGCTAGGGAAATTGCAGATGCACCAGTGATAATTTACCAAAATTCACTAAACTCTGGAGTGGTCCCGGCAGATTGGAAATGAGCAAACATGACACCACAGTTTAAAAAAGGAGGTAGGCAGAGAGCGGGTAATTATAGGCCAGTGAGCTTAACTTTGGTAGTAGGGAAGATGCTAGAATCTATCATCAAGGAAGAAATAGCGAGGCATCTGGATAGAAATTGTCCCATTGGGCAGACGCAGCATGGGTTCATAAAGGGCAGGTCGTGCCTAACTAATTTAGTGGAATATTTTGAGGACATTACCAGTGCAGTAGATAATGGGGAGCCAATGGATGTGATATATATGTATTTCCAGAAAGCCTTTTACAAGGTGCCACACAAAAGATTGCTGCATGAGATAAAGATGCATGGCATTAAGGGTAAAGTAGTAGCATGGATAGAGGATTGGTTAATTAATAGAAAGCAAAGAGTGGGGATTAATGGGTGTTTCTCTGGTTGGCAATCAGTAGCTAGTGGTGTCCCTCAAGGATCAGTGTTGGGCCCACAATTGTTCACAATTTACATAGATGATTTGGAGTTGGGGACCAAGGGCAATGTGTCCAAGTTTGCAGATGACACTAAGATGAGTGGTAAAGCGAAATGTGCAGAGGATACTGGAAGTCTGCAGAGGGATTTGGATAGGTTAAGTGAATGGGCTAGGGTCTGGCAGATGGAATACAATGTTGACAAATGTGAGGTTATCCATTTTGGTAGGAATAGCAGCAGACGGGATTATTATTTAAATGATAAAATATTAAAGCATGCCGCTGTGCAGAGAGACCTGGGTGTGCTAGTGCATGAGTCACAAAAAGTTGGTTTACAGGTGCAACAGGTGATTAAGAAGGCAAATGGAATTTTGTCCTTCATTGCTAGAGGGATGGAGTTTAAGACTAGGGAGGTTATGTTGCAATTGTATAAGGTGTTAGTGAGGCCACACCTGGAGTATTGTGTTCAGTTTTGGTCTCCTTACTTGAGAAAGGACGTACTGGCGCTGGAGGGTGTGCAGAGGAGATTCACGAGGTTAATCCCAGAGCTGAAGGGGTTGGATTATGAGGAGAGGTTGAGTAGACTGGGACTGTACTCGTTGGAATTTAGAAGGATGAGGGGGGATCTTATAGAAACATTTAAAATTATGAAGGGAATAGATAGGATAGATGTGGGCAGGTTGTTTCCACTGGTGGGTGAAAGCAGAACTAGGGGGCATAGCCTCAAAATAAGGGTAAGTAGATTTAGGACTGAGTTTAGGAGGAACTTCTTCACCCAAAGGGTTGTGAATCTATGGAATTCCTTGCCCAGTGAAGCAGTTGAGGCTCCTTCATTAAATGTTTTTAAGGTAAAGATAGATAGTTTTTTGAAGAAAAAAGGGCTAGGGTTATGGTGTTCAGGCCGGAAAGTGGAGGTGAGTCCACAAAAGATCAGCCATGAT
>NC_052155.1:899902-927252 GCF_902713615.1 Scyliorhinus canicula | reverse complement strand
TGTAAACTCACTCTGTAAACTCCCTCTGTAAACTCTCTCTGTAAACCCTCTCTGTAAACCCCCTCTGTAAACTCTCTCTGTAAACTCCCTCTGTAAACTCTCTCTGTAAACTCTCTCTGTAGACTCTCTCTGTAAACTCCCTCTGTAAACCCTCTCTGTAAACTCCCTCTGTAAACCCTCTCTGTAAACCCTCTCTGTAAACTCCCTCTGTAAACTCCCTCTGTAAACCCTCTCTGTAAACTCCCTCTCTGTAAACCCTCTCTGTAAACTCCCTCTCTGTAAACCGCCTCTGTAAACTCTCTCTGTAAACTCCCTCTGTAAACTCTCTCTGTAAACTCCCTCTGTAAACTCCCTCTGTAAACTCTCTCTGTAAACTCCCTCTGTAAACTCTCTCTGTAAACTCCCTCTGTAAACTCCCTCTGTAAACTCCCTCTGTAAACTCCCTCTGTAAATTCTCTCTGTAAACTCCCTCTGTAAACTCTCTCTGTAAACTCTCTCTGTAAACCCTCTCTGTAAACTCCCTCTGTAAACTCCCTCTGTAAACTCTCTCTGTAAACTCCCTCTGTAAACTCTCTCTGTAAACTCTCTCTGTAAACTCCCTCTGTAAACTCCCTCTGTAAACTCTCTCTGTAAACTCTCTCTGTAAACTCTCTCTGTAAACTCCCTCTGTAAACTCTCTCTGTAAACTCTCTCTGTAAACCCTCTCTGTAAACTCCCTCTGTAAACTCCCTCTGTAAACTCCCTCTGTAAACTCTCTCTGTAAACTCCCTCTGTAAACTCTCTCTGTAAACTCTCTCTGTAAACTCCCTCTGTAAACTCCCTCTGTAAACCATCTCTGTAAACCCTCTCTGTAAACCCCCTCAGTAAACCCCCTCTGTAAACCCTCCCTGTAAACTCTCTCTGTAAACTCCCTCTGTAAACTCCCTCTGTAAACCCTCTCTGTAAACCCTCTCTGTAAACCCTCTCTGTAAACTCCCTCTGTAAACCCTCTCTGTAAACCCTCTCTGTATACTCTCTCTGTAAACTCCCTCTGTAAACTCCCTCTGTAAACCCTCTCTGTAAACCCTCTCTGTAAACCCTCTCTGTAAACTCCCTCTGTAAACCCTCTCTGTAAACTCTCTCTGTAAACTCCCTCTGTAAACTCCCTCTGTAAACTCCCTCTGTAAACTCTCTCTGTAAACTCCCTCTGTAAACCCTCTCTGTAAACTCCCTCTGTAAACTCCCTCTGTAAACTCCCTCTGTAAACTCCCTCTGTAAACTCCCTCTGTAAACCCTCTCTGTAAACTCCCTCTGTAAACCCTCTCTGTAAACCCCCTCTGTAAACTCTCTCTGTAAACTCCCTCTGTAAACTCTCTCTGTAAACTCTCTCTGTAAACTCCCTCTGTAAACTCCCTCTGTAAACTCTCTCTGTAAACTCCCTCTGTAAACTCTCTCTGTAAACTCTCTCTGTAAACTCCCTCTGTAAACTCTCTCTGTAAACTCTCTCTGTAAACCCTCTCTGTAAACTCCCTCTGTAAACTCCCTCTGTAAACTCCCTCTGTAAACTCTCTCTGTAAACTCCCTCTGTAAACTCTCTCTGTAAACTCTCTCTGTAAACTCCCTCTGTAAACTCCCTCTGTAAACCATCTCTGTAAACCCTCTCTGTAAACCCCCTCAGTAAACCCCCTCTGTAAACTCTCTCTGTTAACTCTCTCTGTAAACTCCCTCTGTAAACTCCCTCTGTAAACCCTCTCTGTAAACCCTCTCTGTAAACCCTCTCTGTAAACTCTCTCTGTAAATTCTCTCTGTTAACTCTCTCTGTAAACTCTCTCTGTAAACCCTCTCTGTAAACTCCCTCTGTAAACTCCCTCTGTAAACTCCCTCTGTAAACTCTCTCTGTAAACTCCTCTGTAAACTCTCTCTGTAAACTCTCTCTGTAAACTCCCTCTGTAAACTCCTCTCTGTAAACCATCTCTGTAAACCCTCTCTGTAAACCCCCTCAGTAAACCCCCTCTGTAAACTCTCTCTGTTAACTCTCTCTGTAAACTCCCTCTGTAAACTCCCTCTGTAAACCCTCTCTGTAAACCCTCTCTGTAAACCCTCTCTGTAAACTCCCTCTGTAAACCCTCTCTGTAAACCCTCTCTGTAAACTCTCCTCTGTAAACTCCCTCTGTAAACTCCCTCTGTAAACCCTCTCTGTAAACCCTCTCTGTAAACTCCCTCTGTAAACCCTCTCTGTAAACCCTCTCTGTAAACTCTCTCTGTAAACTCCCTCTGTAAACTCCCTCTGTAAACCCTCTCTGTAAACCCTCTCTGTAAACCCTCTCTGTAAACTCCCTCTGTAAACCCTCTCTGTAAACTCTCTCTGTAAACTCCCTCTGTAAACTCCCTCTGTAAACTCCCTCTGTAAACTCTCTCTGTAAACTCCCTCTGTAAACTCTCTCTGTAAACTCTCTCTGTAAACTCCCTCTGTAAACTCCCTCTGTAAACCATCTCTGTAAACCCTCTCTGTAAACCCCCTCAGTAAACCCCCTCTGTAAACCCTCCCTGTAAACTCTCTCTGTAAACTCCCTCTGTAAACTCCCTCTGTAAACCCTCTCTGTAAACCCTCTCTGTAAACCCTCTCTGTAAACTCCCTCTGTAAACCCTCTCTGTAAACCCTCTCTGTAAACTCTCTCTGTAAACTCCCTCTGTAAACTCCCTCTGTAAACCCTCTCTGTAAACCCTCTCTGTAAACCCTCTCTGTAAACTCCCTCTGTAAACCCTCTCTGTAAACTCTCTCTGTAAACTCCCTCTGTAAACTCCTCTGTAAACTCCCTCTGTAAACTCTCTCTGTAAACTCCCTCTGTAAACCCTCTCTGTAAACTCCCTCTGTAAACTCCCTCTGTAAACTCCCTCTGTAAACTCCCTCTGAAAACTCCTCGTAAACTCTCTCTGTAAACTCCCTCTGTAAACTCTCTGTAAACCCCTCTGTAAACTCTCTCTGTAAACTCCCTCTGTAAACTCTCTCTGTAAACCCCCTCTGTAAACTCTCTCTGTAAACATAGAACATAGAACAGTACAGCACAGAACAGGCCCTTCGGCCCTCGATGTTGTGCCGAGCAATGATCACCCTACTCAAACCCACGTATCCACCCTATATACCCGTAACCCAACAACCCCCCCTTAACGTTACTTTTTAGGACACTACGGGCAATTTAGCATGGCCAATCCACCTAACCCGCACATCTTTGGACTGTGGGAGGAAACCGGAGCACCCGGAGGAAACCCACGCACACACGGGGAGGACGTGCAGACTCCGCACAGACAGTGACCCAGCCGGGAATCGAACCTGGGACCCTGGAGCTGTGAAGCATTTATGCTAACCACCATGCTACCATGCTGCCCCTAAACTCTCTCTGTAAACCCTCTCTGTAAACCCTCTCTGTAAACTCCCTCTGTAAACCCTCTCTGTAAACCCTCTCTGTAAACTCTCTCTGTAAACCCTCTCTGTAAACCCCCTCTGTAAACTCTCTGTAAACTCCCTCTGTAAACTCTCTCTGTAAACTCCCTCTGTAAACTCTCTCTGTAAACCCTCTCTGTAAACCCTCTCTGTAAACTCCCTCTGTAAACTCTCTCTGTAAACTCCCTCTGTAAACTCTCTCTGTAAACCCTCTCTGTAAACCCTCTCTGTAAACTCCCTCTGTAAACCTCCTCTGTAAACCCTCTCTGTAAACCCTCTCTGTAAACTCCCTATGTAAACTCCCTCTGTAAACTCCCTCTGTAAACCCCCTCTGTAAACTCTCTCTGTATACTCTCTCTGTAAACCCCCTCTGTGAAACCCCTCTGTTAACCCTCTCTGTAAACTCTCTCTGTAAAACCTCTCTGTAAACCCTCTCTGTAAACTCCCTCTGTAAACTCCCTCTGTAAACCCCCTCTGTAAACTCTCTCTGTAAACTCTCTCTGTAAACTCCCTCTGTAAACTCCCTCTGTAAACTCCCTCTGTAAACTCTCTCTGTAAACTCCCTCTGTAAACTCTCTCTGTAATCTCCCTCTGTAAACTCTCTCTGTAAACTCTTTCTGTAAACTCCCTCTGTAAACTCCCTCTGTAAACTCTCTCTGTAAACTTTTCTGTAAACTCCCTCTGTAAACTCTCTCTGTAAACTCTCTCTGTAAACTCCCTCTGTAAACTCCCTCTGTAAACTCTCTCTGTAAACTCTCTCTGTAAACTCCCTCTGTAAACTCTCTCTGTAAACTCCCTCTGTAAACTCCCTCTGTAAACCATCTCTGTAAACTCTCTCTGTAAACTCCCTCTGTAAACCCTCTCTGTAAACTCCCTCTGTAAACTCCTTCTGTAAACCCTCTCTGTAAACTCTCTCTGTAAACCCTCTCTGTAAACCCTCTCTGTAAACTCTCTCTGTAAACTCCCTCTGTAAACTCCCTCTGTAAACTCCCTCTGTAAACCCTCTCTGTAAACCCCCTCTGTAAACTCCCTCTGTAAACCCTCTCTGTAAACTCTCTCTGTAAACCCTCTCTGTAAACTCCCTCTGTAAACCCTCTCTGTAAACTCTCTCTGTAAACCCTCTCTGTAAACCCTCTCTGTAAACTCCCTCTGTAAACTCTCTCTGTAAACCCTCTCTGTAAACCCTCTCTGTAAACTCCCTCTGTAAACTCCCTCTGTAAACTCTCTCTGTAAACTCCCTCTGTAAACTCCCTCTGTAAACCATCTCTGTAAACTCTCTCTGTAAACTCCCTCTGTAAACCCTCTCTGTAAACTCCCTCTGTAAACTCCTTCTGTAAACCCCCTCTGTAAACCATCTCTGTAAACTCTCTCTGTAAACTCCCTCTGTAAACTCTCTCTGTAAACTCTCTCTGTAAACTCTCTCTGGAAACTCCCTCTGTAAACTCCCTCTGTAAACTCTCTGTGTAAACCCTCTCTGTAAACTCTCTCTGTAAACCCTCTCTGTAAACCCTCTCTGTAAACTCTCTCTGTAAACTCCCTCTGTAAACTCCCTCTGTAAACTCCCTCTGTAAACCCTCTCTGTAAACCCCCTCTGTAAACTCCCTCTGTAAACCCTCTCTGTAATCTCTCTCTGTAAACCCTCTCTGTATACCCTCTCTGTAAACCCTCTCTGTAAACCCTCTCTGTAAACTCTCTCTGTAAACTCCCTCTGTAAACTCCCTCTGTAAACTCCCTCTGTAAACCCTCTCTGTAAACCCCCTCTGTAAACTCCCTCTGTAAACCATCTCTGTAAACCCTCTCTGTAAACCCCCTCTGTAAACTCTCTCTGTAAACTCCCTCTGTAAACTCTCTGTGTAAACCCTCTCTGTAAACCCTCTCTGTAAACTCCCTCTGTAAACCCTCTCTGTAAACTCCCTCTGTAAACTCCTTCTGTAAACCCCTCTGTAAACCCTCTCTGTAAACCCTCTCTGTAAACCCCCTCTGTAAACTCTCTCTGTAAACTCCCTCTGTAAACTCTCTCTGTAAACCCCCTCTGTAAACTCTCTCTGTAAACTCCCTCTGTAAACTCTCTCTGTAAACTCCCTCTGTAAACTCTCTCTGTAAACCCTCTCTGTAAACCCTCTCTGTAAACTCCCTCTGTAAACTCCCTCTGTAAACCCTCTCTGTAAACCCTCTCTGTAAACTCCCTCTGTAAACTCCCTCTGTAAACCCCCTCTGTAAACTCTCTCTGTAAACCCTCTCTGTAAACCCCCTCTGTGAAACCCCTCTGTAACCCTCTCTGTAAACTCTCTCTGTAAAACCTCTCTGTAAACCCTCTCTGTAAACTCCCTCTGTAAGCTCCCTCTGTAAACCCCCTCTGTAAACTCTCTCTGTAAACTTTCTCTGTAAACTCTCTCTGTAAAACCTCTCTGTAAACCCTCTCTGTAAACTCCCTCTGTAAACCCCCTCTGTAAACTCTCTCTGTAAACTGTCTCTGTAAAACCCCTCTGTTAACCCTCTCTGTAAACCCTCTCTGTAAACCCTCTCTGTAAACTCCCTCTGTAAACCCCCTCTGTAAACTCTCTCTGTAAACTCTCTCTGTAAAACCTCTCTGTAAACCCTCTCTGTAAACGCCCCCTGTAAACTCCCTCTGTAAAACCCCTCTGTTAACCCTCTCTGTAAACCCTCTCTGTAAACCCTCTCTGTAAACCCTCTCTGTAAGTGTGGTCCTGATTCTCTCTGCAGATTTTGCGGCCAGAAAAGAGTTTGTGGCCTGTCCAGCTGACTGTATCAGGCTGCGGCACGATCCCATCTCTAGCATTATCTCTCCCTTTCCTCATCACAGTTGTTGGCGGAAATTACTGAACAAGATCAGGAAAAAGAAAATCAGAAAAATAAAAAAGGGAATGTGGCAGAGGCACCAAAGGAAGAGAAGAAAGAAAAAAAAGGAAAACAGAAATCAGAGGTGAGGATTTCGGGCAATACATCTCACAGTGCACACTGTATAATACACAGGGCAATACAGCGCACAGTGCACACTGTATAATACACAGGGCAATACATCTCACAGTGCACCCTGTATAATACACAGGGCAATACAGCGCACAGTGCACACTGTATAATACACAGGGCAATACAGCGCACAGTGCACACTGTATAATACACAGGGCAATACACCACACAGTGCACACTGTATAATACACAGGGCAATACAGCGCACAGTGCACACTGTATAATACACAGGGCAATACATCTCACAGTGCACACTGTATAATACACAGGGCAATACATCTCACAGTGCACACTGAATAATACACAGGGAAACACACCGCACAGTGCACACTGTATAACACACAGGGCAATACACCACACAGTGCACACTGTATAATACACAGGGCAATACACCGCACAGTGCACACTGTATAATACACAGGGCAATACACCGCACAGTGCACACTGTATAATACACAGGGCAATACACCGCACAGTGCACACTGTACAATACACAGGGCAATACACCGCACAGTGCACTCTGTATAATACACAGGGCAATACACCGCACAGTGCACACTGTATAATACACAGGGCAATACACCTCACAGTGCACACTGTATAATACACAGGGCAATACACCTCACGGTATACACTACATAATACACATACAGCTTGCTGTGTATTGTTCTGTGTATTACACAGTGTGCTCCGTGTGGTGTATGGCCCTGTGTAGTATACAGTGTGCTCCGTGTGTTGTATGGCCCTGTGTATTACGCAGTGTGTTCCGTGTGGTGTATGGCCCTGTGTATTATTCAGTGTGCTCCGTGTGGTGTATGGCCCTGTGTATTATTCAGTGTGCTCCGTGTGGTGTATGGTCCTGTGTAGTATACAGTGTGTTCCGTGTGGTGTATGGCCCTGTGTATTACGCAGTGTGTTCCGTGTGGTGTATGGCCCTGTGTATTATTCAGTGTGCAACATGGTGTTATTCAGTGTACACCACATGGAATACCTGCCTAGAACCAAAAGTGGGACTCAGTATCTGTGGACTGTAATGGATGTGTCTACTAGATTGCTGGCGGTAAGTCCATGAAGAAACTGTAGAGGAGCTGACCAAATTTATTACTAGATAGAGACAACCAAAAGAAATTAAATCAGTTCAGGGATCCAATTCTGCGTTGAAATTATGAGACAACTGACCCGGGATCCTAACCTACCTGGCGGGGGGGGGGGGGGGGGGGGGTCGGAGAATCCCGCCCCAGATCTCACATCAAACCCGGCTTCCAGCCCTTACACTGGATTTGAAGACAGAATACGTCCGATCAGAGAGAGAAACTTAGAGCTGCCCCTTCCAGGGGGCTTAGGGGCTTTACACAGTAACTATATTGCAGTGTTGATGTAATTCTACTTGCTTCACTAATAAAGATTATTATTCTCTCCCTCTACTATAATCCTCTGCTCGAATTAAAGGGGCAGGCCACGTACAAGCTGCATTGCCTTAAAGTCACAAGCCCATTAATCATCCATGAACTAAAACGGTAATTACAAAAATAAAAGAAAGGAAAACATAGGGGAATAGACAGGAGCGGCCTTAACACACTGTGTATAATACACAGCACACTACACCGCACCATACACACTGTGTATAATACACAGCACAATACACCGCACCATACACACTGTGTATAATACACAGCACACAACACTGCACCATACACACTGTGTATAATACACAGCACACTACACTGCACCATACAAACTGTATAATACACAGGACACTACACCGCACCATACACACTGTGTATAATACACAGCACACTACACCGCACCATACACACTGTGCATAATACACAGCACACTACACCGCACCATACACACTGTGTATAATACACAGCACACTACACTGCACCATACACACTGTGTATAATACACAGCACACTACACTGCACCATACACACTGTGTATAATACACAGGACACTACACCGCACCATACACACTGTGTCTAATACACAGCACACTACACTGCACCATACACACTGTGTATAATACACAGCACACTACACCGCACCATACACACTGTGTATAATACACAGGACACTACACCGCACCATACACACTGTGTATAATACACAGCACACTACACCGCACCATACACACTGTGTATAATACACAGGACACTACACTGCACCATACACACTGTGTATAATACACAGGACACAACACCGCACCATATACACTGTGTATAATACACAGCACACTACACTGCACCATACACACTGTGTATAATACACAGCACACTACACTGCACCATACACACTGTGTATAATACACAGCACACTACACCGTACCATACACACTGTGTATAATACACAGGACACTACACTGCACCATACATACTGTGTATAATACACAGCACACTACACCGCACCATACACACTGTGTATAATACACAGGACACTACACCGCACCATACACACTGTGTATAATACACAGGACACTACACCGCACAATACACACTGTGTATAATACACAGCACACTACACCGCACCATACACACTGTGTATAATACACAGGACACTACACCGCACCATACACACTGTGTATAATACACAGGACACTACACCGCACCATACACACTGTGTAAAATACACAGGACACTACACAGCTCCATACACACTGTGTATAATACACAGGACACTACACTGCACCATACACACTGTGTATAATACACAGCACACTACACTGCACCATACACACTGTGTATAATACACAGGACACTACACCGCACCATACACACTGTGTATAATACACAGGACACTACACTGCACCATACACGCTGTGTATAATACACAGGACACTACACCGCACCATACACACTGTATAATACACGGCACACTACACCGCACCATACGCACTGTGTATAATACACAGCACACTACACTGCACCATACACACTGTGGATAATACACAGCACACTACACCGCACCATACACACTGTGTATAATACACAGGACACTACACCGCACCATACACACTGTGTATAATACACAGGACACTACACCGCACCATACACACTGTGTATAATACACAGGACACAACACCACACCATATACACTGTGTATAATACATAGCACACTACACTGCACCATACACACTGTGTATAATACACAGGACACTACACCGCACCATACACACTGTGTATAATACACAGCACACTACACCGCACCATACACACTGTGTATAATACACAGGACACTACACCGCACCATACACACTGTGTATAATACACAGGACACTACACCGCACCATACACACTGTGTATAATACACAGGACACTACACCGCACCATACACACTGTGTATAATACACAGCACACTACACTGCACCATACACACTGTGTATAATACACAGGACACTACACCGCACCATACTCACTGTGTATAATACAAAGGACACTACACTGCACCATACACGCTTTGTATAATACACAGGACACTACACCGCACCATACACACTGTGTGTAATACACAGGACAGTACACCGCACCATACACACTGTGTATAATACACAGGACACTACACCGCACCATACACACTGTGTGTAATACACAGGACACTACACCGCACCATACACACTGTGTATAATACACAGGACACTACACCGCACCATACACACTGTGTATAATACACAGGACACTACACCACACCATACACACTGTGTATAATACACAGGACACTACACCGCACCATACACACTGTGTATAATACACAGGACACTACACCACACCATACACACTGTGTATAATACACAGGACACTACACCGCACCATACACACTGTGTATAATACACAGGACACTACACCGCACCATACACACTGTGTATAATACACAGCACACTACACAGCACCATACACACTGTGTATAATACACAGGACACTACACCGCACCATACACACTGTGTATAATACACAGGACACTACACCGCACCATTCACACTGTATAACACACAGGACACTACTCCACACCATACACACTGTGTATAATACACAGGACACTACACCGCACCATACACACTGTATATAATACACAGCACACTGCAGCACACCATACACACTGTGTGTTATACACAGGACACTACACCACACCAAACACACTGTGTATAATACACAGGGCACTACACCACAACAAACACACTTTGTATAATACACAGGACACTACACCGCACCATACACACGTTGTATAATACACAGGACACTACACTGCACTATAATACACAGGGCACTACACCCCACCTACACAATGTTTATAATACACAGGACATTACACTGCAGCATGCACACAGTGTATAATACACAGGGCACTACACCCCACCAGACATACTTTGTATCATACACAGAACACTGCACCGCAACATACACACAGTGTATAATACACAGGACACTGCACCCCACCAGACACACTTTTTATCATACACAGGGCACTACACTGAACCATACATACTGTGTATAATACACAGGGCACTACACTGAACCATATACACTGTGTATAATATACAGGATACTATATTGCACTGTACGCACTGTGTCTAATACACAGGACACTACACCACACACACTTTGTATAATATACAGGCCACTACACCGCAACATACACACAGTGTATAATACACAGGACACTACACCCCACCAGACACACTTTGTATCATACACAGGACACTATACTGCACCATACACACTGTGTATAATACACAGGATACTACACCACACCATACACACTGTGCATAATACACAGGACACTACACCACACCATACATACTGTGTATAATACACAGGACACTATGCACCATACACACTGTGTATAATACACAGGGCACAACACCTCACTGTACACACTTTATAATACACAGGACACTATAATGCACCATATACTGTATAATACACAGGACAATACCCCACAAAATACACACTGTGTATAATATACAGGACACGCCACACCTCCGTACACAAAGTGTATGATACACAGGACAATACCCCACACCAGACACACTGTGGATAATACAGTACTCCAAGGATCATAGCTCCAGGGTCCCTGTGTATTATACACAGTGTATATGGTGTGGTGTAGTGTCCTGTGTATTATACACAGTGTGTATGGTGTGGTGTAGTGTCCTGTGTATTATACACAGTGTGTATGGTGTGGTGTAGTGTCCTGTGTATTATATAGTGTTGTAAGGGTGCTCCTGTTTGTTACTGTTTGTCCCCGCTGGGTCACTGTCTGTACGGAGTCTGCACGTCCTCCCCGTGTCTGCGTGGGTTTCCTCCGGGTGCTCCGGTTTCCTCCCACAGTCCAAAGATGTGCAGGTTTGGTGGATTGGCCATGATAAATTGCCCTTAGTGTCCAAAAAGGTTAGGTGTGGTTCCTGGGTTACAGGAATAGGGTGGAGGTGTGGGCTTGGGTAGGGTGCTCTTTCCAAGAGCCAGTGCAGGCTCAATGGGCCGAATGGCCTCCTTCTGCACTGTAAATTCTATGATTCTAACACAGGACAATACCTCACAGCATACACACTGTTTATAAAAGACAGGCAAATACATCCCAGTGTACACACTGTATAATACACAGGAAAATATGCTGCTCTGTACAACCCATATGGAATAGAGAGGACCACATACTACTGGGTACAGTCTCGGCTAAATTACAAACATTGCCTCCTGTTCTGTATAGATTGTTTATCATGATAATTTAGACTGAGGAATGAGGCTCATTATTGTTCTTTCTCATCTTTGACTTCAGGCTAAACCCGAGGGTTATTCCTATTTCTTACCGAATATCATTGAGGGCAACAATATTTACACAAGTAAGGAAAGTATATTGGCCGCAGCTTTGTGCCGACACTTGATGCATCCAAACAGCATCGTGGACGTAAAATATTACCGGACCCAGAAAGCAGGAACGGTGGTGGCAAAATCTCATTTGCTGATTTCCCCACCCCCTCACCGATAACATAACGATATTCCAACTCGGATCGGTCCGGATCCTCATTTCAGTAAATCAACATCTCATCGAATAACTTCCCTGGGATTATTCCCCCAACATTGGAACCACCTCCCCCGCCTCCCCGCCCAGCCATGTCACATCATGTTGGCCACGTTTACAACTGCTTTTGCAAAACATGAAGGTGAAGTGAACCCACTGGGGGCACAGGCGGCAGTATAGCTCCCAGGGGCAGAGGGTCGTGTCTGAGCAGAAAGCAGGGAGACACTCAGAGAGGGAGGCACAGTTTAGAGTGAGGGGATAATCTATCTAGAATTTGCCACAAAGAAAACCACTGCTCCATTTGTCCATATCTTTTATCATCTTAAATACCTCATTTAGACATTGTCTCATTCTTCTACATTTGAGAGAGTAAAGGCCAAAACTAGTCAACTCTCTTCATAAGACAAAACTCTCATAGAAACATAGAAAATAGAAGCAGGAGGAGGCCATTCAGCCCATCCAGCCTGCTCCACCATTCATTGTGATCATGGCTGATCATCTAATTAAACAACCTAATCCCGCTTTCCCCATATCCTTTAATCCTCTTCACCCGAAGTTCTATATCTAACCGCTTCCTGAAAACATACAGGGTGGAATTTACCGGCTGTGCGGCAGGAAATTCTGGGCCGACGCCAGCGCACGTGTTTCCCGGCGATGAGGAGGGCTGTCACCGGGAAATCACATATGAAAATGAAATGAAATGAAAATTGCTTATTGTCACGAGTCGGCTTCAAATGGAGTTACTGTGAAAAGCCCCTAGTCGCCACATTCCGGCGCCTGTCCGGGGAGGCTGGTACGGGAATTGAACCGTGCTGCTGGCCTGCCTTGGTCTGCTTTAAAAGCCAGCGATTTAGCCCAGTGTGCTAAACCAGTCCCCAGGGCCTGATGAGATTTACCCCAGAATACTGAAGGAGGCTAGAGAGGAAATTGCTGAGGCCTTGACAGAAATCTTTAGATCCTCACTGTCTTCAGGTGATGTCCCGGAGGACTGGAGAATAGCCAATGTTGTTCCTTTGTTTAAGAAGGGTAGCAAGGAGAATCCAGGGAACTACAGGCCAGTGAGCCTTACGTCAGTGGTAGGGAAATTACTGGAGAGAATTCTTCGAGACAGGATCTACTCCCATTTGGAAGCAAATGGACGTATTAGTGAGAGGCAGCATGGTTTTGTGAAGGGGAGGTTGTGTCTCACTAACTTGGTAGAGTTTTTCGAAGAGGTCACAAAGATGATTGATGCAGGTAGGGCAATGGATGTTGTCTATATGGACTTCAGTAAGGCCTTTGACAAGGTCCCTCATGGTAGACTGTTACAAAAGGTGAAGTCACACGGGATCAGGGGTGAGCTGGCAAGATGGATACAGAACTGACTAGGTCATAGAAGGCAGAGAGTAGCAATGGAAGGGTGCTTTTCTGATTTGAGGGCTGTGACTAGTGGTGTTCCGCAGGGATCAGTGCTGGGGCCTTTGCTGTTCGTAGTATATATAAATGATTTGGAGGAAAATGTAACTGGTCTGATTAGTAAGCTTGCGGACGACACAAAGGTTGGTGGAATTGCGGATAGCGATGAGGACTGTCAGAGGATGCAGCAGGATTTAGATCGTTTGTAGACTTGGGCGGAGAGATGGCAGATGGAGTTTAATCCGGACAAATGTGAGGTAATGCATTTTGGAAGGTCTAATGCAGGTAGAAAATATACAGTGAATGGTAGAACCCTCAAGAGTATTGAAAGTCAGTGAGATCTAGGTGTACAGGTCCACAGGTCACTGAAAGGGGCAACACAGGTGGAGAAGGTAGTCAAGAAGGCATAGGGCATGCTTGCCTTCATTGGCCGGGGCATTGAGTATAGGAATTGGCAAGTCATGTTGCAGCTGTATAGAACCTTAGTTAGGCCACATTTGGAGAATAGTGTTCAATTCTGGTCGCCACACTACCAGAAGGATGTGGAGGCTTTAGAGAGGGTGCAGAAGAGATTTACCAGGGTGTTGCCTGGTATGGAGGGCATTAACTATGAGGAGAGGTTGAATAAACTCGGTTTGTTCTCACTGGAATGACGGAGGTTGAGAGGCGACCTGATAGAGGTCTACAAAATTATGAGGGGCATAGACAGAGTGGATAGTCAGAGGCTTTTCCCCAGGCTAGAGGGATCAATTACTAGGGGGCATAGGTTTAAGGTGCGAGGGGCAAGGTTTAGAGGAGATGTACGAGGTAAGTTTTTTACACAGAGGGTAGTGGGTGCCTGGATCTCGCTGCCGGAGGAGGTGGTGGAAGCAGGGACGATAGTGACATTTAAGGGGCATCTTGACAAATACATGAATAGGATGGGAATAGAGGGATACGGACCCAGGAAGTGTAGAAGGTTTTAGTTTAGACGGGCAGCATGGTTGGCACGGGCTTGGAGGGCCGAAGGGCCTGTTCCTGTGCTGTACTTTTATAAGAACATAAGAACATAAGAACTAGGAGCAGGAGTCGGCCATCTGGCCCCTCGAGCCTGCTCCGCCATTCAATGAGATCATGGCTGATCTTTTGTGGACTCAGCTCCACTTTCCGGCCAGAACACCATAACCCTTAATCCCATTATTCTTCAAAAAACTATCTATCTTTACCTTAAAAACATTTAATGAAGGAGCCTCAACTGCTTCACTGGGCAAGGAATTCCATAGATTCACAACCCTTTGGGTGAAGAAGTTCCTCCTAAACTTAGTCCTAAATCTACTTCCCCTTATTTTGAGGCTATGCCCCCTAGTTCTGCTGTCACCCGCCAGTGGAAACAACCTGCCCACATCTATCCTATCTATTCCCTTCATAATTTTAAATGTTTCCATAAGATCCCCCCTCGTCCTTCTAAATTCCAACGAGTACAGTCCCAGTCTACTCAACCTCTCCTCATAATCCAACCCCTTCAGCTCTGGGATTAACCTAGTGAATCTCCTCTGCACACCCTCCAGTGCCAGTATGTCCTTTCTCAAGTAAGGAGACCAAAACTGAACACAATACTGCAGGTCACTAACACCTTATACAATTGCAACATAACGTCCCTAGTCTTAAACTCCATCCCTCTAGCAATGAAGGACAAAATTACATTTGCCTTCTTAATCACCTGTTGCACCTGTAAACCAACTTTCTGTGACTCATGCACTAGCACACCCAGGTCTCTCTGCACAGCGGCATGCTTTAATATTTTATCGTTTAAATAATAATCCCGTTTGCTGATATTCCTACCAAAATGGATAACCTCACATTTGTCAACATTGTATTCCATCTGCCAGACCCTAGCCCATTCACTTAACCTATCCAAATCCCTCTGCAGACTTCCAGTATCCTCTTCACTTTTTACCACTCATCTTAGTGTCATCTGCAAACTTGGACACATTGCCCTTGGTCCCCAACTCCAAATCATCTATGTAAATTGTGAACAATTGTGGGCCCAATACGGATCCCTGAGGGACACCACTAGCTACTGATTGCCAACCAGAGAAACACCCATTAATCCCCACTCTTTGCTTTCTATTAATTAACCAATCCTCTATCCATGCTACTACTTTACCCTTAATGCCATGCATCTTTATCTTATGCAGCAACCTTTTGTGTGGCACCTTGTCAAAAGCTTTCTGGAAATCCAGATATACCACATCTATTTGCTCACCGTTATCTACCGCACTGGTAATGTCCTCAAAAAATTCCACTAAATTAGTTAGGCACGACCTGCCCTTTATGAACCCATGCTGCGTCTGCCCAATGGGACAATTTCTATCCAGATGCCTCGCTATTTCTTCCTTGATGATAGATTCCAGCATCTTCCCTACAACGAAGTTAAGCTCACTGGCCTATAATTTCCTGCTTTCTGCCTACCTCCTTTTTTAAACAGTGGTGTCACATTTGCTAATCTCCAATCCACCGGGACCACCCCAGAGTCTAGTGAATTTTGGTAAATCATCATTAGTGCATCTGCAATTTCCCTAGCCATCTGATTTAGCACTCTGGGATGCATTCCATCAGGGCCAGGAGACTTGTCTACCTTTAGCCCCATTAGCTTGCCCATCACTACCTCCTTAGTGATAACAATCCTCTCAAGGTCCTCACCTGTCATAGCCTCATTTCTATCAGTCGCTGGCATGTTATTTGTGTCTTCCACTGTGAAGACCGACCCAAAAAACCTGTTCAGTTCCTCAGCCATTTCCTCATCTCCCATTATTAAATCTCCGTTCTCATCCTCTAAAGGACCAATATTTACCTTAGCCACTCTTTTTTGTTTTATATATTTGTAAAAACTTTTACTGTCTGTTTTTATATTCTGAGCAAGTTTACTCTTACTCTTCTTTATAGCTTTTTTAGTAGCTTTCTGTTGCCCCCTAAATATTTCCCAGTCCTCTAGTCTCCCACCAATCTTTGCCACTTTGTATGACTTTTCCTTCAATTAGATACTCTCCCTTATGTCCTTAGATATCCACGGTCGATTTTCCCTCTTTCTACCGTCCTTCCTTTTTGTTGGTATAAACCTTTGCTGAGCACTGTGAAAAATCGCTTGGAAGGTTCTCCACTGTTCCTCAACTGTTCCACCATAAAGTCTTTGCTCCCAGTCTACCTTAGCTAGTTCTTCTCTCATCCCCTTGTAATCTCCTTTGTTTAAACACAAAACA
The DNA here is from genome assembly GCF_902713615.1 of Scyliorhinus canicula. Taxonomy (NCBI): domain Eukaryota; kingdom Metazoa; phylum Chordata; class Chondrichthyes; order Carcharhiniformes; family Scyliorhinidae; genus Scyliorhinus; species Scyliorhinus canicula. The sequence goes on along the minus strand of NC_052155.1, from coordinate 910,194 downwards.
CTAGTATTTGATTTTACTTCCTCACCCTCCATCTGTATTTTAAATTCCACCATATTGTGATCGCTCCTTCCGAGAGGATCCCTAACTATGAGATCATGAATCAATCCTGTCTCATTACACAGGACCAGATCTAGGACCGCTTGTTCCCTCGTAGGTTCCATTACATACTGTTCTAGGAAACTATCGCGGATGCATTCTATAATCTCCTCCTCAAGGTTGCCTTGACCGACCTGGTTAAACCAATCGACATGTAGATTAAAATCCCCCATGATAACTGCTGTACCATTTCTACATGCATCAGTTATTTCTTTGTTTATTGCCTGCCCCACCATAATGTTACTATTTGGTGACCTAGAGACGACTCCGATCAGTGAATTTTTCGCCTTACTATTCCTGATTTCCACCCAAATGGATTCAACATTATCCTCCATAGCACCGATGTCATCCCTTACTATTACCCGGATGTCATCCTTAAACAACAGAGCTACACCACCTCCTTTACCATCCACTCTGTCCTTCCGAATAGTTTGATACCCTCGGATATTTAACTCCCAGTCGTGACCATCCTTTAACCATGTTTCAGTAATGGCCACTAAATCATAGTCATTTATGATGATTTGTGCCATCAACTCATTTACTTTATTCTGAATACTACGAGCATTCAGGTAAAGTACAATTATGTTGTGTTTTTTTACCTCAGTTTTGAATCTTAACATCTCCAGTTTTATTCCTTTTGGTATTACTGGGCCTATTCACTGAGCTCCCCTCAGTCACTGTACCTTGTACTGTCGCCCTTTTTGATTTTTGACTATGTATTCTCTGCCTTGCACTTTTCCCCTTATTTCCTTTTTCTTCTGTCCCTGTTTTACTACCTTCCAACTTCCTGCATCGGTTCCCATCCCCCTGCCACATTAGTTTAAACCCTCCCCAACAGCTCTAGCAAACACCCCCCCCTAGGACATCGGTTCCAGTCCTACCCAGGTGCAGACCGTCCGGTTTGTACTGGTCCCACCTCCCCCAGAACCGGTCCCAATGCCCCAGGAATTTGAATCCCTCCCTCTTGCACCATCTCTCGAGCCACACATTCATCCTATCTATCCTGACATTCCTACTCTGACTAGCTCGTGGCACTGGTAGCAATCCTGAGATTACTACCTTTGAGGTCCTACTTTTTAGTTTAACTCCTAACTCCCTGAATTCCGCTTGTAGGACCTCATCCCGTTTTTTACCTATATCGTTGGTGCCTATGTGCACCACGACAGCTGGCTGTTCACCCTCCCCCCCCAGAATGTCCTGCAGCCGCTCCGAGACATCCTTGACCCTTGCACCAGGGAGGCAACATACCATCCTGGAGTCTCGATAACGTCCACAGAACCGCCTGTCTATTCCCCTTACGATTGAGTCCCCTATCACTATAGCCCTGCCATTTTTCTTCCTGCCCTGCTGTGCAGCAGAGCCAGCCACGGTGCCATGAACCTGGCCTCTGCTGCCTTCCCCTGGTGAGCCATCTCCCTCAACAGTATCCAAAGCGGTATATCTGTTTTGCAGGGAGATGACCGCAGGGGACACCTGCACTGCCTTCCTACTCTTGCTCTGTCTTTTGGTCACCCATTTTCTATCTCCCTCAGTAACTTTCACCTGCGGTGTGACCAACTCGCTAAACGTGCTATCCACGACCTCCTCAGCATCGCGGATGCACCAAAGTGAGCCCATCCGCAGCTCCACAGCCGTCAAGCGGTCTAACAAGAGCTGCAACTGAACACACTTCTTGCACGTGAAAGAGCCAGGGACATTGGACGTGTCCTTGAGCTCCCACATCGCATACGAGGAGCATGACACGGGTCTGGGATCTCCTGCCATGTCTTAAACCTTAGGTAAACTTATACAACAACAATTTCAAAATAAAAATAAATAAATTAGCCAATGAAAAGAAAAACTACTTGCCAGTCACCTTACCAGGGTTAAAAAGTACCTCCGAAAAAGCACCTTCTCTCACTCTGCACCGAATTACCTCACTGCACCAAATTACCAAGTTGCAATTCCCACTCTGGATGTGCTTCACTCACTCCGGCTGTGTCTCTTTGACAAGCGCAAGCTTTTCTTTGTTCTTTGTTCTTTGTTCGGTGACAACGACGGGGTCAGTCCATCCCGCTGAGGACAGTCTGTACCACCGAGAAACACACCGCGTGGTGGTCAGTAAATCCCACCCACAATGTTTTGGCCTCAAATACATTCTGTGGTAACGAACTCCAGAAGCCGACCATCTACCCTGTCCATAGAACATAGGATTTTATAGATACTATGAGATCCCTCCTCATTCTTCTGAACTTCAGCAAATACAATCCAAACAGATTCAATCTCTCCTCACACGTCAGTCCCACCATCCCAGGAATCAGCCTGGTAAACCTTTGCTGCCCTCCCTCCAGAGCAGGAACGTACTTCCTCAGGGAAGGAGATGAAAACTGCTCACACTACCCCAGCTGTGGCCTCACCAAGGCCCTGTATAATTGCAGCAACACATCCCTGTTTCTACACTCGAATAACCTCACATTTATCCACATTATACTTCATCTGCCATTCATGTACCCACTCACTCAGCCTGTCCAAATCCCACTGAAGGATCTCTGCATCCTCCTCACAGCTCACCCTCCCACACAACTTGGTGTCATCTGCAAATTTGGGGATATTACATTTTGTTCCCTTAATCCCTGTGGTACCCCACTAGTTACTGCCTGCCAATTTGAAAAAGACCCATTAATCCCGACTCTTTGTTTCCTCTCCGCCAACCAGTTTTCTATCCACCTCAATACACTTCCCCCAATCCCATGCAGTTTAATTTTACACGCTAATCTTTTATGCAGGACTTTGTCAAAAGCCTTCTAAAAATTCAAATAAACCACAACCACTGCCCCCCCCCCCCCCTCCCCCCCACCATCAACTCTACTGGTTACATCCTTGAAGAATTCCAGTAGATTTGTCAAGCATGATTTCCCCTTCATAAATCCATGCTGACTCTGTCCAATCCTGCCACTGCTTTCTAAATGCTGTGCTGTCAAATCTGTTGTGTGTTTGTGTGTGTGTGTCTGTGTGTATGACACAGTGTGTGTGTGTGTGTATATGTGTGTGTGTGTGTGTGTATATGTGTGTGTGTGTGGGTATATGTGTGTGTGTGAGATGCAGTGTGTGTGGCAGTGTGAGTGTGTATATGAGGGTGTGTGTGTGTGTTGTGTGTGGCGCAGTGTGTTGTCTGTGTGTGTGTTTGTGTGTGATGCAGTGTTTGTTGTGTTCTGTGTGTGTGTGTGTGAGGGAGTGTGTGTCTGTTATGTTGTGTGTGTTTGTGTGTGCGGGAGTGGGAGCGTGTGTGTTATGTGTGTGTGTTGTGTGTGCCGCAGTGTGTGCGTATTTGTGTGTGTGCGTGAGACACAGTATGTTGTGCGTGACACAGTGTGTGTGTTGTGTGTGTATTTGTGTGTGTTTTTGTGTGTGTGTTGTGCGATGCTGTGCGTTTTGTGTGTTTGTGAGTGTGTGTGATGCTGTGTGTGTTTTTGTGCGTGTGTGTTGCATGTTGTGTGTGTTGTGCACTATGTGTGTATGTGTATGTGTTTGATGCTGTGTGTGTTTTTGTGTGTGTGGGTGATGCTGTGTGTGTGTTGCGAGTGTTGCGTATTGTGTGTGTTTCATGCTGTGTGTTTTTGTGTGTGAGTGTGTGTGTGATGCTGTGTGTGTTGTGTATTGTGTGTGTGTTGCGTGCTGTGTGTGTGTTGCGTGCTGTGTGTGTGTTGCGTGCTGTGTGTGTGTTGCGTGCTGTGTGTGTGTTGCGTGCTGTGTGTGCGTGTGTTGTGTACTGTGTATGTGTGTTGCATGTTGTGTGTGTTGAGTGTTGTGTGCATTGCGTGTTGTGTGTGATGCTGTGTGTGGCCAGTTTAACAGCCGTGTCTTCCTGTGACAGCCGTGTGGAAGGAACGTGATGAATCCTCCAACCTGAGGCAGCAATACGATGTGGAACTGGAGAAGGAAGAGAAAAGGGAGGCGGTGGCTTTAGAGATCCGGCTTCAGGTGGGAGTCCGACCACAACCAACTGACCCCAAACCCAGCCTGAGGGTCCGACCTCAACCCAACTGACCCCAAACCCAGCCTGAGGGTCCGACCTCAACCCAACTGACCCCAAACCCACCCCGAGGGTCCGACCTCAACCCAACTCACCCCAAACCCAGCCTGAGGGTCCGACCTCAACCCAACTGACCCCAAACCCACCCCGAGGGTCCGACCTCAACCCAACTGACCCCAAACCCACCCCGAGGGTCCGACCTCAACCCAACTGACCCCAAACCCACCCCGAGGGTCCGACCTCAACCCAACTGACCCCAAACCCAGCCTGAGGGTCCGACCTCAACCCAACTCACCCCAAACCCACCCTGAGGGTCCGACCTCAACCAACTCATCCCAAACCCAGCCTGAGGGTCCGACCTCAACCAACTGACCCCAAACCCAGCCCTAGGGTCCGACCTCAACCCAACTGACCCCAAATCCAGCCTGAGGGTCCGACCTCAACCAACTGACCCCAAACCCACCCCGAGGGTCCGACCTCAACCCAACTCACCCCAAACCCACCCTGAGGGTCCGACCACAACCCAACTGACCCCAAACCCACCCCGAGGGTCCGACCTCAACCAACTGACCCCAAACACACCCCGAGGGTCCGACCTCAACCCAACTCACCCCAAACCCACCCTGAGGGTCCGACCTCAACCAACTGACCCCAAACCCACCCTGAGGGTCCGACCTCAACCCAACTGACCCCAAACCCAGCCTGAGGGTCCAACCTCAACCAACAGACCCCAAACCCACCCCGAGGGTCCGACCTCAACCCAACTCACCCCAAACCCAGCCTGAGGGTCCGACCTCAACCCAACTCACCCCAAACCCAGCCTGAGAGTCCGACCTCAACCCAACTGACCCCAAACCCAGCCTGAGGGTCCGACCTCAACCCAACTGACCCCAAACCCAGCCTGAGGGTCCGACCTCAACCCAACTGACCCCAAACCCAGCCTGAGGGTCCGACCTCAACCCAACTGACCCCAAACCCAGCCTGAGGGTCCGACCTCAACCCAACTGACCCCAAACCCAGCCTGAGGGTCCGACCTCAACCCAACTGACCCCAAACCCACCCTGAGGGTCTGACCTCAACCCAACTCACCCCAAACCCAGCCTGAGGGTCCGACCTCAACCCAACTGAACCCAAACCCACCCTGAGGGTCCGACCTCAACCCAACTGACCCCAAACCCAGCCTGAGGGTCCGACCTCAACCCAACTCACCCCAAACCCACCCTGAGGGTCCGACCTCAACCAACTGACCCCAAACCCAGCCTGAGGGTCCGACCTCAACCCAACTGATCCCAAACCCACCCCGAGGGTCCGACCTCAACCCAACTCACCCCAAACCCACCCTGAGGGTCCGGCCTCAACCCAACTCACCCCAAACCCACCCCGAGAGTCCGACATCAACCAACTCAACCCAAACCCACCCTGAGGGTCCGACCTCAACCCAACTCACCCCAAACCCACCCCGAGGGTCCGACCTCAACCCAACTGACCCCAAACCCAGCCTGAGGGTCCGACCTCAACCCAACTGACCCCAAACCCACCCTGAGGGTCCGACCTCAACCCAACTGACCCCAAACCCAGCCTGAGGGTCCGACCTCAACCTAACTCACCCCAAACCCACCCTGAGGGTCCGACCTCAACCAACTGACCCCAAACCCAGCCTGAGGGTCCGACCTCAACCCAACTGACCCCAAACCCACCCTGAGGGTCCGACCTCAACCAACTGACCCCAAACCCAGCCTGAGGGTCCGACCTCAACCAACTGACCCCAAACCCACCCCGAGGGTCCGACCTCAACCCAACTCACCCCAAACCAACCCTGAGGGTCCGGCCTCAACCCAACTCACCCCAAACCCACCCCGAGAGTCCGACATCAACCAACTCAACCCAAACCCACCCTGAGGGTCCGACCTCAACCCAACTCACCCCAAACCCACCCCGAGGGTCCGACCTCAACCCAACTGACTCCAAACCCAGCCTGAGGGTCCGACCTCAACCAACTGACCCCAAACCCAGCCTGAGGGTCCGACCTCAACCCAACTCACCCCAAACCCACCCTGAGGGTCCGGCCTCAACCCAACTCACCCCAAACCCACCCCGAGGGTCCGACCTCAACCAACTCACCCCAAACCCAGCCTGAGGGTCCGACCTCAACCAACTGACCCCCCACCCCGAGGGTCCGACCTCTACCCAACTGACCCCAAACCCACCCCGAGGGTCCGACCTCAACCCAACTGACCCCAAATCCAGCCCGAGGGTCCGACCTCAACCCAACTGACCCCAAACCCACACTGAGGGTCCGACCTCAACCCAACTCACCCCAAACACAGCCTGAGGGTCCGACCTCAACCAACTGACCCCAAACCCAGCCTGAGGGTCCGACCTCAACCCAACTCACCCCAAACCCAGCCTGAGGGTCCGACCTCAACCCAACTGACCCCAAACCCAGCCTGAGGGTCCGACCTCAACCAACTGACCCCAAACCCAGCCTGAGGGTCTGACCTCAAGCCAACTCACCCCAAACCCACACTGAGGGTCCGACCTCAACCCAACTCACCCCAAACCCACCCTGAGTGTCCGACCTCAACCAACTGACCCCAAACTCACCCCGAGGGTCCGACCTCAACCCAACTGACCCCAAACCCAGCCTGAGGGTCCGACCTCAACCAACTGACCCCAAACTGACCCCAAACCCACCCTGAGGGTCCGACCTCAACCAACTGACCCCAAACTCACCCTGAGGGTCCGACCTCAACCCAACTGACCCCAAACCCACCCTGAGGGTCCGACCTCAACCAACTGACCCCAAACTCACCCCGAGGGTCCGACCTCAACCAACTGACCCCAAACCCAGCCTGAGGGTCCGACCTCAACCCAACTGACCCCAAACCCAGCCTGAGGGTCCGACCTCAACCCAACTCACCCCAAACCCAGCCTGAGGGTCCGACCTCAACCAACTCACCCCAAACCCACCCTGAGGGTCCGACCTCAACCAACTGACCCCAAACCCAGCCTGAGGGTCCGACCTCAACCCAACTGACCCCAAACCCAGCCCGAGGGTCCGACCTCAACCCAACTCACCCCAAACCCAGCCTGAGGGTCCGACGCAACCCAACTCACCCCAAACCCAGCCCGAGGGTCCGACCTCAACCCAACTCACCCCAAACCCACCCTGAGGGTCCGGCCTCAACCCAACTCACCCCAAACCCACCCCGAGGGTCCGACCTCAACCCAACTCACCCCAAACCCAGCCTGAGGGTCCGACCTCAACCAACTGACCCCCCACCCCGAGGGTCCGACCTCTACCCAACTGACCCCAAACCCAGCCTGAGGGTCCGACCTCAACCCAACTCACCCCAAACCCACCCTGAGGGTCCGACCTCAACCCAACTCACCCCAAACCCAGCCTGAGGGTCGGACCTCAACCAACTGACCCCAAACCCAGCCTGAGGGTCCGACCTCAACCCAACTGCCCCCCAAACCCAGCCTCAGGGTCCGACCTCAACCCAACTGCCCCCCAAACCCAGCCTGAGCTGAACCTAGACTGACCCCAAACCCAGCCTGAGGGTCCGACCTCAACCAACTGACCCCAAACCCAGCCTGAGCTGAACCCAGACTGACCCCAAACTGACCCCCTCCGTGTCCTAGCTGAACCCAGACTGACCCCAGACTGACCTCTCCTGTGTCCGAGCTGAACCCAGACTGACCCCAGACTTACCCCTCCCATGTCCGAGCTGAACCCAGACTGACCCCAGACTGACTCCTCCCCGTGTCCAAACTGAACTCCAATCACTCGGACACTCTGTCCGCCCTCTCCCTCTCCCCCGCCCCCTCCCTCGCCCCCTCCCTGCAGGTTCCACAGTGACGGAGATTGAAACATCTTCGCATTCCTCATATTAACATAAATATACAAACAAGGAGCTGGAGTCAGCCATTCAGCCCATCCCATCTGCTCTGTCCTGTAATAAGGTCCTGTCTGATCTGAAATCCAATTCTTTCCCCCTCCTGCTGATGGCTAAGTCAGACCTTTGTCTGTTTCCATAGCGAGTTACTCCCGGGTCACATTGTGAGTTTGTTATAGTTTGAGGGTCGCCTTTCCACATCAATCTGGAGCAGGAATCTCTCCCTCTTACCAGCAGCCACTGGTGTGTGGAAGGATTGTACAGGGTGATACACTCTGCCGGATTGACCGCATTGTCAACGCTCCTTCCTTGGCCATGGTATCCTGGGGCAGGTGACGAACCCGGAGCTTCCGGCTGAGGCACAGGGATGCTTCCCATTGTGGCCACAAGACGCACTGATCTGAGAGTAACCTCAAACCTGCAACCTGCGACCCCCAATAACCTTTCACCCTCTTATTGAAGAATCTATTCGCTCTGCCTCATAAATATTCAAATGTTCTGCTTCCACCTTCCGAGGAACAGAGTTCCAGAGATGCATCAGCCTCTGAGAGAAAATAATTCATAGTGCAGAAGGAGGTCATTCGGCCCATTGAATCTGCACCGACACTGTGAAAGAGGTTCGCACCTTGGCCCCCTCCCCCGCCCTGGCCCTGTAACCCCTCCTAAACTTTTTGGACACTAAGGGCAATTTATCACGGCCAATCCACCCAACCCGCACACACATGGACTGTGGGAGGAAACCGGAGCACCCGGAGGAGACCCACGCAGACAGAGGGGGGAACGTGCAGACTCCGTACAGACAGTGATCACTCTGTCACCCCAAATTCTCCTCATCTCCGTTTTAAACGGGTGACCACGTACCTTTAAACAGTGACGCTTGTTCCAGATTCTCCACATCGATCCTGTCACTACCACACCCCTCAGGCTCCAGTCAATCCAGACGCCCCTCCCCAAACCCTAAAGGATCAATAATAATCCCCAGAGGGGTAATCACACCAACAAAGAGTTGAACAGACCCTCCCTGTTGCTTTCTCCGACCACCCCCTCCCCCCCCCCTCCCCCTCCCCCTCCCTCCCCCCCACCCCCCTCCCCAAACAAGCGTTATTGAGACGAGAGGGGGAGCAGAGGGTTGAGATGAATGTGGACTGACACCGAACTCAATCCTCTCTTACCAACAGGTCGATGAGTTGATGAGAGAGGAACTGAAGAATCTGAGGATGGCCGTGGAGCGAGATTTCAGTGAACCCCCTAAAGCAAAAGCAAAACCAAAAAAGGTATCATCACAGCAAACAGTACCCCAACCTCCCCTATCCACACACACTGTACCCCAACCACCCCTATCCACACACACTGTACCCCAACCACCCCTATCAACACACACTGTACCCCAACCACCCCTATCCACACACACTGTACCCCAACCACCCCTATCAACACACACTGTACCCCAACCACCCCTATCCACACACACTGTACCCCAACCACCCCTATCCACACACACTGTACCCCAACCACCCCTATCCACACACACTGTACCCCAACCACCCCTATCCAACACACACTGTACCCCAACCACCCCTATCCACACACACTGTACCCCAACCACCCCTATCCACACACACTGTACCCCAACCACCCCTATCAACACACACTGTACCCCAACCACCCCTATCAACACACACTGTACCCCAACCACCCCTATCACACACACTGTACCCCAACCACCCCTATCAACACACACTGTACCCCAACCACCCCTATCCACACACACTGTACCCCAACCACCCCTATCAACACACACTGTACCCCAACCACCCCTATCCACACACACTGTACCCCAACCTACCCCTATCCACACACACTGTACCCCAACCACCCCTATCACACACACTGTACCCCAACCACCCCTATCCACACACACTGTACCCCAACCACCCCTATCCACACACACTGTACCCCAACCACCCCTATCCACACACACTGTACCCCAACCACCCCTATCCACACACACTGTACCCCAACCACCCCTATCCACACACACTGTACCCCAACCACCCCTATCAACACACACTGTACCCCAACCACCCCTATCAACACACACTGTACCCCAACCACCCCTATCAACACACACTGTACCCCAACCACCCCTATCAACACACACTGTACCCCAACCACCCCTATCAACACACACTGTACCCCAACCACCCCTATCACACACACTGTACCCCAACCACCCCTATCAACACACACTGTACCCCAACCACCCCTATCAACACACACTGTAC
>NC_052155.1:861597-899402 GCF_902713615.1 Scyliorhinus canicula | reverse complement strand
TCAGGACGGGCCGTGCCACGGTGCACACTGCTTCCTCAGGACGCTCCCTTCCACGGTGCACACTGCTTCCTCAGGACGGGCCGTGCCACGGTGCACACTGCTTCCTCAGGACGGGCCGTGCCACGGTGCACACTGCTTCCTCAGGACGGGCCCTTGCCACGGTGCACACTGCTTCCTCAGGACGCTCCCTTGCCACGGTGCACACTGCTTCCTCAGGACGGCCCTTCCACGGTGCACACTGCTTCCTCAGGACGGGCCGTGCCACGGTGCACACTGCTTCCTCAGGACGGCCCTTCCACGGTGCACACTGCTTCCTCAGGACGGGCCGTGCCACGGTGCACACTGCTTCCTCAGGACGGGCCGTGCCACGGTGCACACTGCTTCCTCAGGACGGGCCGTGCCACGGTGCACACTGCTTCCTCAGGCGCTCCCTTCCACGGTGCACACTGCTTCCTCAGGACGGGCCGTGCCACGGTGCACACTGCTTCCTCAGGACGGCTCCGTGCCACGGTGCACACTGCTTCCTCAGGACGGGCCGTGCCACGGTGCACACTGCTTCCTCAGGACGGGCCGTGCCACGGGCACAACTGCTTCCTCAGGACGCTCCCCTTCCACGGTTGCCCACACTGCTTCCTCAGGACGCTCCCCTTCCACGGTGCACACTGCTTCCCCGGAAGGGCCGTTGCCCGGTGCACAACTGCTTCCTCAGGACGGTCCAGTGCCACGGTGCACACTGCTTCCTCAGGACGGGCCGTGCAACCGGTGCACACTGCTTCCTCCGGACGACTCCCTTGCCCGGTGCACACTGCTTCCTCCGGACGCTCCCCTGCCACGGTGCACACTGCTTTCCTCAGGACGGCTCCGTGCCACGGTGCCCACTGCTTCCTCAGGACGGCACCTTCCACGTGTGCACACTGCTTCCTCCAGGACGGGCCGTTTGCCACGTGTGCACACTGCTTCCTCAGGACGCACCCTTCCACGGGCACACTGCTTTCCTCAGGACGGGGCCGTCCACGGTGCACAGCCTTCCTCAGGACGCTCCCTGCCACGGTGCACACTGCTTCCTCAGGACGGGCCGTGCCACGGTGCACACTGCTTCCTCAGGACCGGCCGTGCCACGGTGCACACTGCTTCCTCAGGACGGGCCCTTCCACGGTGCACACTGCTTCCTCAGGACGCTCCCTGCCACGGTGCACACTGCTTCCTCAGGACGGGCCGTGCCACGGTGCACACTGCTTCCTCAGGACGTACCCTTCCACGGTGCACACTGCTTCCTCAGGACGGGCCGTGCCACGGTGCACACTGCTTCCTCAGGACGGGCCGTGCCACGGTGCACACTGCTTCCTCAGGACGGGCCGTGCCACGGTGCACACTGCTTCCTCAGGACGCACCCTGCCACGGTGCACACTGCTTCCTCAGGACGGGCCGTGCCACGGTGCACACTGCTTCCTCAGGACGCTCCCTGCCACGGTGCACACTGCTTCCTCAGGACGCACCCTGCCACGGTGCACACTGCTTCCTCAGGACGCTCCCTTCCACGGTGCACACTGCTTCCTCAGGACGGGCCGTGCCACGGTGCACACTGCTTCCTCAGGACGGGCCGTGCCACGGTGCACACTGCTTCCTCAGGACGGGCCGTGCCACGGTGCACACTGCTTCCTCAGGACGCTCCCTTCCACGGTGCACACTGCTTCCTCAGGACGCTCCCTGCCACGGTGCACACTGCTTCCCCAGGACGGGCCGTGCCACGGTGCACACTGCTTCCTCAGGACGCTCCCTGCCACGGTGCACACTGCTTCCTCAGGACGGGCCGTGCCACGGTGCACACTGCTTCCCCAGGACGGGCCGTGCCACGGTGCACACTGCTTCCTCAGGACGCTCCCTGCCACGGTGCACACTGCTTCCTCAGGACGGGCCGTGCCACGGTGCACACTGCTTCCTCAGGACGCACCCTTCCACGGTGCACACTGCTTCCTCAGGACGGGCCGTGCCACGGTGCACACTGCTTCCTCAGGACGCACCCTTCCACGGTGCACACTGCTTCCTCAGGACGGGCCGTGCCACGGTGCACACTGCTTCCTCAGGACGCTCCCTGCCACGGTGCACACTGCTTCCTCAGGACGGGCCGTGCCACGGTGCACACTGCTTCCTCAGGACGCTCCCTGCCACGGTGCACACTGCTTCCTCAGGACGCTCCCTTCCACGGTGCACACTGCTTCCTCAGGACGGGCCGTGCCACGGTGCACACTGCTTCCTCAGGACGGGCCGTGCCACGGTGCACACTGCTTCCTCAGGACGCTCCCTTCCACGGTGCACACTGCTTCCTCAGGACGCTCCCTTCCACGGTGCACACTGCTTCCTCAGGACGGGCCGTGCCACGGTGCACACTGCTTCCTCAGGACGGGCCGTGCCACGGTGCACACTGCTTCCTCAGGACGGGCCGTGCCACGGTGCACACTGCTTCCTCAGGACGCTCCCTGCCACGGTGCACACTGCTTCCTCAGGACGGGCCGTGCCACGGTGCACACTGCTTCCTCAGGACGCACCCTTCCACGGTGCACACTGCTTCCTCAGGACGGGCCGTGCCACGGTGCACACTGCTTCCTCAGGACGTACCCTTCCACGGTGCACACTGCTTCCTCAGGACGCTCCCTGCCACGGTGCACACTGCTTCCTCAGGACGGGCCGTGCCACGGTGCACACTGCTTCCTCAGGACGCACCCTTCCACGGTGCACACTGCTTCCTCAGGACGGGCCGTGCCACGGTGCACACTGCTTCCTCAGGACGGGCCGTGCCACGGTGCACACTGCTTCCTCAGGACGCTCCCTTCCACGGTGCACACTGCTTCCTCAGGACGGGCCGTGCCACGGTGCACACTGCTTCCTCAGGACGGGCCGTGCCACGGTGCACACTGCTTCCTCAGGACGGGCCGTGCCACGGTGCACACTGCTTCCTCAGGACGGGCCGTGCCACGGTGCACACTGCTTCCTCAGGACGGGCCGTGCCACGGTGCACACTGCTTCCTCAGGACGGGCCGTGCCACGGTGCACACTGCTTCCTCAGGACGCTCCCTGCCACGGTGCACACTGCTTCCTCAGGACGGGCCGTGCCACGGTGCACACTGCTTCCTCAGGACGGGCCGTGCCACGGTGCACACTGCTTCCTCAGGACTGGCCGTGCCACGGTGCACACTGGTTCCTCAGGACGCTCCCTTCCACGGTGCACACTGCTTCCTCAGGACGGGCCGTGCCACGGTGCACACTGCTTCCTCAGGACGGGCCGTGCCACGGTGCACACTGCTTCCTCCGGACGGGCCGTGCCACGGTGCACACTGCTTCCTCAGGACGGGCCGTGCCACGGTGCACACTGCTTCCTCAGGACGCTCCCTTCCACGGTGCACACTGCTTCCTCAGGACGCTCCCTTCCACGGTGCACACTGCTTCCTCAGGACGGTCCGTGCCACGGTGCACACTGCTTCCTCAGGACGGGCCGTGCCACGGTGCACACTGCTTCCTCCGGACGTACCCTTCCACGGTGCACACTGCTTCCTCCGGACGTACCCTGCCACGGTGCACACTGCTTCCCCAGGACGCTCCCTGCCACGGTGCACACTGCTTCCTCAGGACGCACCCTTCCACGGTGCACACTGCTTCCTCAGGACGGGCCGTGCCACGGTGCACACTGCTTCCTCAGGACGCACCCTTCCACGGTGCACACTGCTTCCTCAGGACGGGCCGTGCCACGGTGCACACTGCTTCCTCAGGACGCTCCCTGCCACGGTGCACACTGCTTCCTCAGGACGGGCCGTGCCACGGTGCACACTGCTTCCTCAGGACGGGCCGTGCCACGGTGCACACTGCTTCCTCAGGACGGGCCGTGCCACGGTGCACACTGCTTCCTCAGGACGGGCCGTGCCACGGTGCACACTGCTTCCTCAGGACGGACCGTGCCACGGTGCACACTGCTTCCTCAGGACGGGCCGTGCCACGGTGCACACTGCTTCCTCAGGACGGTCCCTTCCACGGTGCACACTGCTTCCTCAGGACGCACCCTTCCACGGTGCACACTGCTTCCTCAGGCGCACCCTTTCACGGTGCACACTGCTTCCCCAGGACGGGCCGTGCCACGGTGCACACTGCTTCCTCAGGACGGGCCGTGCCACGGTGCACACTGCTTCCTCAGGACGCACCCTTCCACGGTGCACACTGCTTCCTCAGGACGGGCCGTGCTACGGTGCACACTGCTTCCTCCGGACATACCCTTCCACGGTGCACACTGCTTCCTCCGGACGTACCCTTCCACGGTGCACACTGCTTCCTCAGGACGCTCCCTTCCACGGTGCACACTGCTTCCTCAGGACAGGCCGTGCCACGGTGCACACTGCTTCCTCAGGACGCACCCTTCCACGGTGCACACTGCTTCCTCAGGACGCTCCCTTCCACGGTGCACACTGCTTCCTCAGGACGGGCCGTGCCACGGTGCACACTGCTTCCTCAGGACGCTCCCTTCCACGGTGCACACTGCTTCCTCAGGACGCTCCCTGCCACGGTGCACACTGCTTCCTCAGGACGGGCCGTGCCACGGTGCACACTGCTTCCTCAGGACGCTCCCTTCCACGGTGCACACTGCTTCCTCAGGACGCTCCCTTCCACGGTGCACACTGCTTCCTCAGGACGGGCCGTGCCACGGTGCACACTGCTTCCTCAGGACGCATCCTTCCACGGTGCACACTGCTTCCTCAGGACGCTCCCTGCCACGGTGCACACTGCTTCCTCAGGACGGGCCGTGCCACGGTGCACACTGCTTCCTCAGGACGCTCCCTTCCACGGCGCACACTGCTTCCTCAGGACGCTCCCTTCCACGGTGCACACTGCTTCCTCAGGACGCTCCCTTCCACGGTGCACACTGCTTCCTCAGGACGGGCCGTGCCACGGTGCACACTGCTTCCTCAGGACGGGCCGTGCCACGGTGCACACTGCTTCCTCAGGACGTACCCTTCCACGGTGCACACTGCTTCCTCAGGACGGGCCGTGCCACGGTGCACACTGCTTCCTCAGGACGGGCCGTGCCACGGTGCACACTGCTTCCTCAGGACGGGCCGTGCCACGGTGCACACTGCTTCCTCAGGACGCACCCTGCCACGGTGCACACTGCTTCCTCAGGACGGGCCGTGCCACGGTGCACACTGCTACCTCAGGACGCTCCCTGCCACGGGGCACACTGCTTCCTCAGGACGCACCCTGCCACGGTGCACACTGCTTCCTCAGGACGCTCCCTTCCACGGTGCACACTGCTTCCTCAGGACGGGCCGTGCCACGGTGCACACTGCTTCCTCAGGACGGGCCGTGCCACGGTGCACACTGCTTCCTCAGGACGGGCCGTGCCACGGTGCACACTGCTTCCTCAGGACGCTCCCTTCCACGGTGCACACTGCTTCCTCAGGACGCTCCCTGCCACGGTGCACACTGCTTCCCCAGGACGGGCCGTGCCACGGTGCACACTGCTTCCTCAGGACGCTCCCTGCCACGGTGCACACTGCTTCCTCAGGACGGGCCGTGCCACGGTGCACACTGCTTCCCCAGGACGGGCCGTGCCACGGTGCACACTGCTTCCTCAGGACGGGCCGTGCCACGGTGCACACTGCTTCCTCAGGACGCACCCTTCCACGGTGCACACTGCTTCCTCAGGACGGGCCGTGCCACGGTGCACACTGCTTCCTCAGGACGCACCCTTCCACGGTGCACACTGCTTCCTCAGGACGGGCCCTTCCACGGTGCACACTGCTTCCTCAGGACGCTCCCTGCCACGGTGCACACTGCTTCCTCAGGACGCTCCCTTCCACGGTGCACACTGCTTCCTCAGGACGGGCCGTGCCACGGTGCACACTGCTTCCTCAGGACGGGCCGTGCCACGGTGCACACTGCTTCCTCAGGACGCTCCCTTCCACGGTGCACACTGCTTCCTCAGGACGCTCCCTTCCACGGTGCACACTGCTTCCTCAGGACGGGCCGTGCCACGGTGCACACTGCTTCCTCAGGACGGGCCGTGCCACGGTGCACACTGCTTCCTCAGGACGGGCCGTGCCACGGTGCACACTGCTTCCTCAGGACGCTCCCTGCCACGGTGCACACTGCTTCCTCAGGACGGGCCGTGCCACGGTGCACACTGCTTCCTCAGGACGCACCCTTCCACGGTGCACACTGCTTCCTCAGGACGGGCCGTGCCACGGTGCACACTGCTTCCTCAGGACGTACCCTTCCACGGTGCACACTGCTTCCTCAGGACGCACCCTTCCACGGTGCACACTGCTTCCTCAGGACGCTCCCTGCCACGGTGCACACTGCTTCCTCAGGACGCTCCCTCCCACGGTGCACACTGCTTCCTCAGGACGCTCCCTTCCACGGTGCACACTGCTTCCTCAGGACGGGCCGTGCCACGGTGCACACTGCTTCCTCAGGACGCACCCTTCCACGGTGCACACTGCTTCCTCAGGACGGGCCGTGCCACGGTGCACACTGCTTCCTCAGGACGGGCCGTGCCACGGTGCACACTGCTTCCTCAGGACGCTCCCTTCCACGGTGCACACTGCTTCCTCAGGACGGGCCGTGCCACGGTGCACACTGCTTCCTCAGGACGGGCCGTGCCACGGTGCACACTGCTTCCTCAGGACGGGCCGTGCCACGGTGCACACTGCTTCCTCAGGACGGGCCGTGCCACGGTGCACACTGCTTCCTCAGGACAGGCCGTGCCACGGTGCACACTGCTTCCTCAGGACGGGCCGTGCCACGGTGCACACTGCTTCCTCAGGACGCTCCCTTCCACGGTGCACACTGCTTCCTCAGGACGGGCCGTGCCACGGTGCACACTGCTTCCTCAGGACGGGCCGTGCCACGGTGCACACTGCTTCCTCCGGACGGGCCGTGCCACGGTGCACACTGCTTCCTCAGGACGGGCCGTGCCACGGTGCACACTGCTTCCTCAGGACGGGCCGTGCCACGGTGCACACTGCTTCCTCAGGACGCTCCCTTCCACGGTGCACACTGCTTCCTCAGGACGCTCCCTTCCACGGTGCACACTGCTTCCTCAGGACGGTCCGTGCCACGGTGCACACTGCTTCCTCAGGACGGGCCGTGCCACGGTGCACACTGCTTCCTCCGGACATACCCTTCCACGGTGCACACTGCTTCCTCCGGACGTACCCTGCCACGGTGCACACTGCTTCCCCAGGACGCTCCCTGCCACGGTGCACACTGCTTCCTCAGGACGCTCCCTTCCACGGTGCACACTGCTTCCTCAGGACGGGCCGTGCCACGGTGCACACTGCTTCCTCAGGACGCACCCTTCCACGGTGCACACTGCTTCCTCAGGACGGGCCGTGCCACGGTGCACACTGCTTCCTCAGGACGCTCCCTGCCACGGTGCACACTGCTTCCTCAGGACGGGCCGTGCCACGGTGCACACTGCTTCCTCAGGACGGGCCGTGCCACGGTGCACACTGCTTCCTCAGGACGCACCGTGCCACGGTGCACACTGCTTCCTCAGGACGGGCCGTGCCACGGTGCACACTGCTTCCTCAGGACGGTCCCTTCCACGGTGCACACTGCTTCCTCAGGACGCACCCTTCCACGGTGCACACTGCTTCCTCAGGCGCACCCTTTCACGGTGCACACTGCTTCCCCAGGACGGGCCGTGCCACGGTGCACACTGCTTCCTCAGGACGGGCCGTGCCACGGTGCACACTGCTTCCTCAGGACGCACCCTTCCACGGTGCACACTGCTTCCTCAGGACGGGCCGTGCTACGGTGCACACTGCTTCCTCCGGACGTACCCTTCCACGGTGCACACTGCTTCCTCAGGACGCTCCCTTCCACGGTGCACACTGCTTCCTCAGGACAGGCCGTGCCACGGTGCACACTGCTTCCTCAGGACGGGGCGTGCCACGGTGCACACTGCTTCCTCAGGACGCACCCTTCCACGGTGCACACTGCTTCCTCAGGACGCTCCCTTCCACGGTGCACACTGCTTCCTCAGGACGGGCCGTGCCACGGTGCACACTGCTTCCTCAGGACGCACCCTTCCACGGTGCACACTGCTTCCTCAGGACGCTCCCTTCCACGGTGCACACTGCTTCCTCAGGACGGGCCCTTCCACGGTGCACACTGCTTCCTCAGGACGGGCCGTGCCACGGTGCACACTGCTTCCTCAGGACGCTCCCTTCCACGGTGCACACTGCTTCCTCAGGACGGGCCGTGCCACGGTGCACACTGCTTCCTCCGGACGTACCCTTCCACGGTGCACACTGCTTCCTCCGGACGTACCCTTCCACGGTGCACACTGCTTCCTCAGGACGCTCCCTTCCACGGTGCACACTGCTTCCTCAGGACGGGCCGTGCCACGGTGCACACTGCTTCCTCAGGACGGGCCGTGCCACGGTGCACACTGCTTCCTCAGGACGGGCCGTGCCACGGTGCACACTGCTTCCTCAGGACGCACCCTTCCACGGTGCACACTGCTTCCTCCGGACGCTCCCTTCCACGGTGCACACTGCTTCCTCAGGACGGGCCCTTCCACGGTGCACACTGCTTCCCCAGGACGCTCCCTTCCACGGTGCACACTGCTTCCTCCGGACGCTCCCTTCCACGGTGCACACTGCTTCCCCAGGACGGGCCGTGCCACGGTGCACACTGCTTCCTCAGGACGCTCCCTGCCACGGTGCACACTGCTTCCTCAGGATGCTCCCTGCCACGGTGCACACTGCTTCCTCAGGACGGGCCGTGCCACGGTGCACACTGCTTCCTCAGGACGCTCCCTTCCACGGTGCACACTGCTTCCTCAGGACGCTCCCTTCCACGGTGCACACTGCTTCCTCAGGACGGGCCGTGCCACGGTGCACACTGCTTCCTCAGGACGCACCCTTCCACGGTGCACACTGCTTCCTCAGGATGCACCCTTCCACGAGGCCACCGATCTGCCAGTTATTCTACCGAC
The DNA here is from genome assembly GCF_902713615.1 of Scyliorhinus canicula. Lineage (NCBI taxonomy): Eukaryota > Metazoa > Chordata > Chondrichthyes > Carcharhiniformes > Scyliorhinidae > Scyliorhinus > Scyliorhinus canicula. Next base: position 890,413 of record NC_052155.1, on the reverse strand, counting down.
CTCTACGACCACCACATTGGAGGTAGTTCCGCCCATTCTGGTCCAGGCGGCCCCTGACCCACCCTTGAGACGGTCAACCAGAATTCGCTACCCGACACAGAGACTGAATGTATAGACTGAATGTTGCATTATGTTGTTATCTCATCGTTTACACATCTGTACAGATCGTTTTTTTCTCATGTTTTGTCTGCCCTCTATCTGTACTAGTCTCCTTCCCATGTATATACGTTAGCATATTCTGTATATAGTCAGGTTCCTGTACACATTCATTATTTATTTACCTGAACACATTTTTTTTAAAAAGGGGGTAGATGTCATAATATACATCCAGGTATATAATGGAGCGCAGACAGGCAGTGATTGACACACAGGATGACCAGTAAGCACACAGAACACAGCAGCCAATCACCAGACAGGACACGGCCACTATAAAGCCAGAGGGCACCAGGTTTCCCGCTCTCTCGGGACCCAGCCTCTGAGACAGTCAGAGCCCGTGAGCAGCAACAGAACTAACACCATGTGGTAGTCAGATAGTCTGGTCTGGTTAGCCTCAGGTCTCCAGTCAAGTCAGCATAGTGTCAACCCACAGTTAAAGTATGTATTATAGTTAGTTGATCAATAAAATCGTGTTGCATTTCTCCAAGTGTTGGAAGCCTGTCTCTCTCTTCACTGCATCAAACGCAGTCCTCGCAGACCCAGCTTACCCAACACATCACGATTCTCTTCTCCGATTCTCTCTCGCTCCGATTCGCTCTCTCCGAATCGCTATCTCTCTATCTGCCGCTCTGTCTCTCCTTCTCTCCCTCTGACTATCTATCCCTCATTGTTACCGACACGGGGCCCATGGGACTGCGCCAATTAGACTCCCCGTGAGATTTGTGGAATACGAGGGTCCCGCTGAGGGGTGGACCTCCCACGGGAGAACAATCAGGAAATAAAAACCCCACCCTGAGTGTGGGCTGGGCACGGGGCCTTCCTTCTGGCATGGCGGATACAGAGTCTTCGCTTTATTGTTGAAGAATCTTTCGTTCTTTATGCTTCCTGTGTGTCTGCTCCTGTACATAGGGAAGGAAGGAGAGACTGCAGAATATAATGTTACAGTTATAGCAAGGTGTAGAGAAAAGATCAACTTAATACGAGGTAGGTCCATTCAAAAGTCTGATGGCAGTAGGGAAGAAGCTGGTCTTGAGTCGGTCGGTACGACCTCAAACTTTGATATATTTTTCCTGAAAGAAGAAGGAGGAAGAGAGTATGTCCGGGGTGCATGGGGTCCTTAATTATGCTGGCTGCCTTTCTGAGGCAGCGGGAATTATAGACAGAGTCGATGGATGGGAGGCTGGTTTGTGTGATGGACTGGGCTACATTCACAACCTTTTGTAGTTTCCTGCAGTCTTGGGCAGAGCAGGCTCCATACCAAGCTGTGATATAACCCAGAAAGAATGCTTTCTATGGTGCATCTGTAGAAGTTGGTGAGGGTCGTAGCTGACATGCTAAATTTCCTTAGCCTTCTGAGAAAGTAGAGTCGTTGGTGGGATTTCTTAACCACAGTGTCGGCTTGGGGGGACCGAGACAGGCTGTTGGTAATCTGGACACCTAAAAACTTGAAGCTCTCGACCCTTTCTACTTCATTTCCATTGATGTAGACAGGGGCATGTTCTCCACTATGCTTCCTGAAATCGATGACAATCTCCTTCATTTTGTTGACATTGAGAGGGAGATTATTGTCGTCGTACCAGTTCAGAACAAAGAAGAACAAAGAAAAATTACAGCACAGGAACAGGCCCTTCGGCCCTCCCAGCCTGCGCCGATCCAGATCCTCTATCTAAACCTGTCTCCTATTTTCTAAGGATCAGTATCCCTCTGTTCCCGCCCATTCATGTACCTGTCTAGATGCATCTTAAATGATGCTATCGTGCCCGCCTCTACCACCTCCGCTGGCAAAGCATTCCAGGCACCCACCATCCTCTGTGTAAAGAACTTTCCACGCATATCTCCCTTAAACTTTCCCCTCTCACCTTGAACTTGTGACCCCTAGTAATTAAGTCCCCCACTCTGGGAAAAAGCTTGTTGCTATCCACCCTGTCCATACCTCTCACGATTTTGTAGACCTCAATGAGGTCCCCCCTCAACCTCCGTCTTTCCAATGTAAATAATCCTAATCTACTCAACCTTTCTTCATAGCTAGCACCCTCCATACCAGGCAACATCCTGGTGAACCTCCTCTGCACCCTCTCCAAAGCATCCACATCCTTCTGGTAATGTGGTGACCAGAACTGCACGCAGTATTCCAAATGTGGCCTAACCAAAGTCCTATACAACTGTAACATGACCTGCCTACTCTTGTACTCAATACCCCGTCCGATGAAGGCAAGCATGCTGTATACCTTCTTGACCACTCTATCAACCTGCGTTGCCACCTTCAGGGTACAATGGACCTGAACACCCAGATCTCTCTATACATCAGTTTTTCCCAGGGCTTTTTCATTTACCGTATAGTCCGCTCTTGAATTGGATCTTCCAAAATGCATCACCTCGCATTTGCCCGGATTGAACTCCATCTGCCATTTCTCTGCCCAACTCTCCAATCTATCGATATTCTGCTGTATTCTCTGACAGTCCCCTTCACTATCTGCTACTCCACCAATCTTAGTGACATCTACAAACTTGCTAATCACACCACCTGTACCTTCCTCCAGATCATTTATGTACAAAGAACAAAGAACAAAGAAAAGTACAGCACAGGAACAGACCCTTCGGCCCTCCAAGCCCATGCCGACCATGCTGCCTGACTAAACTAAAACCTTCGACACTTCCTGGGTCCGTATCCCTCTATTCTCATCCTATTCATGTATTTGTCAAGATGCCCCTTAAATGTCACTATCGTCCCTGCTTCCACCACCTCCTCCGGCAGCGAGTTCCAGGCACCCACTACCCTCTGTGTAAAAAACTTGCCTCGTACATCTCCTCTAAACCTTGCCCCTCGCACCTTAAACCTATGCCCACTTGTAATTGACCCCATTACCCTGGGGTAAAGCCTCTGACTATCCACTCTGTCTATGCCCCTCATAATTTTGTAGACCTCTACCAGGTCGCCCCTCAACCTCCGTCATTCCAGTGAGAACAAACCGAGTTTATTCAACCGCTCCTCATAGCTAATGCCCTCCGTACCAGGCAACATCCTGGTAAATCTCTTCTGCACCCTCTCTAAAGCCTCCACATCCTTCTGGTAGTGTGGTGACCAGAATTGAACGCTATACTCCAAGTGCGGCCTAACTAAGGTTCTATACAGCTGCAACATGACTTGCCAATTCTTATACTCAATGCCCCGGCCAATGAAGGCAAGCATGCCGTATGCCTTCTTGACTACCCTCTCCACCTGTGTTACCCTTTCAGTGACCTGTGGACCTGTACACCAAGATCTCTCTGACTGTCAATACTCTTGAGGGTTCTACCATTCACTGTATATTCCCTACCTGCATTAGACCTTCCAAAATGCATTACCTCACATTTGTCTGGATTAAACTCCATCTGCCATCTCTCCGCCCAAGTCTACAAACAACGTAAATGCTACTGTATCCTCTGACAGTCCTCATCGCTATCCGCAATTCCACCAACCTTTGTGTCGTCTGCAAACTTACTAATCAGACCAGTTACATTTTCCACCAAATCATTTATATATACTACGAACAGCAAAGGTCCCAGCACTGATCCCTGCTGAACACCACTAGTCACAGCCCTCCAATCAGAAAAGCACCCTTCCATTGCTACTCTCTGCCTTCTATGACCTAGTCAGTTCTGTATCCATCTTGCCAGCTCACCCCTGAATCCGTGTGACTTCGCCTTTTGTACCAGTCTGCCATGATGGACCTTGTCAAAGGCCTTACTGAAGTCCATATCGACAACATCCACTGCCCTACCTGCATCAATATCTTTGTGACCTCTTTGAAAAACTCTATCAAGTTAGTGAGACACGACCTCCCCTTCACAAAACCATGCTGCCTCTCACTAATACGTCCATTTGCTTCCAAATGGGAGTAGATCCTGTCTCAAAGAATTCTCTCCAGTAATTTCCCTACCACTGACGTAAGGCTCAGCAGCCTGTAGTTCCCTGGATTATCCTTGCTACCCTTCTTAAACAAAGGAACAACATTGGCTATTCTCCAGTCCTCCGGGACATCACCTGAAGACAGTGAGGATCCAAAGATTTCTGTCAAGGCCTCAGCAATTTCCTCTCTAGCCTCCTTCAGTATTCTGGGGCAGATCCCATCAGGCCCTGGGGACTTATCCACCTTAATATTTTTCAAGACGCCCAACACCTCGTCTTTTAGGATCTCAATGTGACCCAGGCTATCCAACACCCTACTCCAGACTCAACATCCACCAATTCCTTCTCTTTGGTGAATACTGATGCAAAGTATTCATTTAGTACCTCGCCTATTTCCTCTGGCTCCACACATAGGTTCCCTCCCCTGTCCTTCAGTGGGCCCACCCTTTCCCTGACTACCCTCTTGCTTTTTATGTACGTCTAAAATGCCTTGGGATTTTCCTTAACCCTATTTGCCAATGACTTTCTGTGACCCCTTTTAGCCCTCCTGACTCCTTGCTTAAGTTCCTTCCTACTATCCTTATATTCCACACAGGCTTCGTCTGTTCCCAGCCTTCTAGCCCTGACAAATGCCTCCTTTTTCTTTTTGACGAGGCCTACAATATCTCTCGATATCCAAGGTTCCTAAAATTTGCCGTATTTATCCTTCTTCCTCACAGGAACATGCCGGTCCTGAATTCCTTTCAACTGACACTTGAAAGCCTCCCACATGTCAGATGTTGATTTACTCTCAAACATCCTCCCCCAATCTTCAGTTCCCGCCTAATATTGTTATAATTAGCCTTCCCCCAATTTAGCACATTCACCCTAGGACCACTCTTATCCTTGTCCACCAGCACTTTAAAACTTAGTGAATTGTGGTCACTGTTCCCGAAATGCTCCCCTACTGAAACTTCTACTACCTGGCCGGGCTCATTCCCCAATACCAGGTCCAGTACAGCCCCTTCCCTAGTTGGACTGTCTACATATTGTTTTAAGAAGCCCTCCTGGATGCTCCTTACAAACTCTGCCCCGTCCAGGCCCCTAGCACTAAGTGAGTCCCAGTCAATATTGGGGAAGATGAAGTCTCCCATCACAACAACCCTGTTGTTTTTACTCTTTTCCAAAATCTGTTTACCTATCTGCTCCTCTATCTCCCGCTGGCTGTTGGGAGGCCTGTATTAAACCCCCAACATTGTGACTGCACCCTTCTTATTCCTGATCTCTACCCATATAGCCTCACTGCCCTCTGAGGCGTCCTCCCATAGTACAGCTGTGATATTCTCCCTAATCAGTAGCGCAACTCCGCCACCCCTTTTACATCCCCCTCTATCCCGCCTGAAACATCTAAATCCTGGAACGTTTAGCTGCCAATCCTGTCCTTCCCTCAACCAGGTCTCTGTAATGGCAACAACATCATAGTTCCAAGTACTAATCCAAGCTCTACGTTCATCTGCCTTTCCTGTTATGCTTCTTGCATTGAAACATGTGCACTTCAGGCCACCATTCCCGCTGTGTTCAGCAACATCTCCCTGTCTGCTCTGCCTCAGAGCCATACTGTCCCTATTCCCTAGTTCTCCCTCAATGCTTTCACCTTCTGACCTATTGCTCCGGTACCCACCCCCCTGCCATACTAGTTTAAACCCTCCCGTGTGACACCAGCAAACCTCGTGGCCAGGATATTTATGCCTCTCCAGTTTAGATGCAACCTGCCCTTCTTATACAGGTCACACCTGCCCCGGAAGAGCTCCCAGTGGTCCAGATAACTGAAAAGCTCCCTCCTACACCAGCTGTTTAGCTGCTCTATCTTCCTATTTCTAACCTCACTGGCACGTGGCACAGGGAGTAATCCGGAGATTACAACCCTAGAGGTCCTGTCTTTTAACTTTCTGCCTCGCTCCCTGAACTCCTGCTGCAGGACCTCATGCCCCTTCCTGCCTATGTCGTTAGTACCAATATGTACAATGACCTCTGCCTGTTTGCCCTCCCCCTTCAGGATGCCCACTACCCGTTCGGAGACATCCTGGACCCTGGCACCAGGGAGGCAACATACCATCCTGGAGTCTCTTTCACATCCACAGAAGTGCCTATCTGTGCCCCTGACTATAGAGTCCCCTATGACTATTGCTCTTCTGCGCTTTGACCCTCCCTGGCTGAACATCAGAGCCAGCCGTGGTGCCACTGCTCTGGCTGCTGCTGTTTTCCCTGATAGGCTATCCCCCCCCCGACAGTATCCAAAGGGGTAAACCTGTTCGAGAGGGGGACAACCACAGGGGATTCCTGCACTGACTGCCTGCCCCTTCTGATGGTCACCCATCTCTCTGCCTGCACCTTGGGTGTGACCATATTTATATAACTGCTATCTATGACGCTTTCCACCACCTGCACGCTCCCTCAGTGCATCCAACTGCTGCTCCAACCGAACCACACGGTCTGTGAGGAGCTCCAGTTGGGTTCACTTTCTGCAGATGAAGCCATCCGGGACACTGGAAGCCTCCCGGACCTCCCACATCTCACAGTCAGAGCACTGCACCCCAGTCAATTAATTAGTAAATTAAATTTAAAAGTTTTTTAAAAAGTTACTGTTCACTATATGCTTGCTAGCACTAGATTTCTACTATAAATGTGAAAGCTGAATACAGTGCTCTCCGATCTCTGGCTTAGATACCCCTCTCAATTATAATTAAATAATTATGTTTAATTAGTTTAACAATGCTTAATTTTTAAATTTAGTGTAGCTTCCCAACCAGCCAATCAGGTCACAGCTTTACTGTGATGTCACTTCAGTACCCCCCCCCCCCCCCACACACAATTTGAAAGGGTAATAAAAATAAATAAAAATCACTTACCTTCCCAGGTTCTCAGATCTCTCTGGTTCTCTCCCTGCAGATTAAAAGTTACAGGCCAGAAGAAAGAGAGAGAACCAAACAGTCGGGGAAAAGCACCTTCTCCCGCTCTGCACCGAATTACCAAGTTCCATATTCCCGCTCTAGATGTGCTTCACTCCGACTGTGTCTCCTTGACTTGCGCAAAGCTTGTATATCACAAACAACAGTGGTCCCAGCACTGGTCACAGTTCTCAATTTTGAGAAACTCCCTTCTACCACTACTCTCTGTCTCCTGTTGCCCAGCCAGTTCTTTATCCATCTAGCTAGTACACCCTGGGCCCCATGAGAATTCACTTTCTCCATCAGCCTACCATGGGGAACCTTATCAAATGCCTTACTGAAGCCCTTCCCTCATCAATCAACTTTGTCACTTCCTCAAAGAATTCTATTAAGTTGGTAAGACATGACCTTCCTGCACAAAACCATGCTGCCTATCACTGATAAGCCCATTTTCTTCCAAATGGGAATAGATTCTATCCCTCAGTATCTTCTCCAGCAGCTTCCTTGCCACTGACGTCAAGCTCACAGGTCTGTAATTCCCTGGATTATCCCTGCTACCCTTCTTAAACAAAGGGTCAACATTAGCAATTCTCCAGTCCTCCGGGACCTCACCCGTGCTCAAGGATGCTGCAAAGATATCTGTTAAGGCCCCAGCTATTTCCTCTCTTAACCTGGGATAGAACCCATCCGGTCCTGGGGACTTGTCCACCTTAATGCCTTTTAGAATACCCAACACATCCTCCCTCCTTATGCCGACTTGACCTGGAGTAATCAAACATCCATCCCTAGCCTCAACATCAGTCAGGTCCCTCTCCTCGGTGAATACCGATGCAAAGTACTCGTTAAGAATCTCACCCATTTTCTCTGACTCCAGGCATAACTTTCCTCCTTTGCCCTTAAGTGGGCCAATCCTTTCTCTAGTTACCCTCTTGCTCCTTATATATGAACAAAAGGCTTTGGGATCTTCCTTAACCCTGTTTGCTAAAGATATTTCATGACCCCTTTTAGCCCTCTTGATTCCTCGTTTGATATTGGTCCTACATTCCCGAAATTCTCCCAAAGCTTCGACTGTCTTCTGTTACCTAGACCTTATGTATGCTTCCTTTTTCCTCTTAGCTAGTCTCAAAATTTCACCCGTCATCCATGGTTCTCTAATCTTGCCATTTCTATCCCTCACTTTCACAGGGACATGTCTGTCCTGCACTCTAATCAACCTTTCCTTAAAAGACTTCCACATTTCAAATGTGGATTTACCCTTAAACAGCTGCTCCCAATCCACATTCCCTTGCTCCTGCCGAATTTTGTTATACTCTGCCTTTCCCCAATTTAGCACTCTTCCTTTCGGACCCCTCTTGTCCTTGTCCATGAGTATTCTAAAACTTACTGAATTGTGATCGCTATTCCCAAAGTAATCACCGACTGAAACATCAACCACCTGGCCGGGATCATTCCCCAATAGCAGGTCCAGTATGGCTCCTTCCCGAGTTGGGAATTTACATACTGATTCACCAGATTCTCTATCTCATTCCTGTACTCTGTCTCATCATTGTTTGAAATCCGACCCACTACGGTGGTGTCATCAGCAAATTTGAAAATCGAGTTGGAGGGGAATTTGGCCACACAGTCATAGGTGTATAAGGAGTATAGTAGGGGGCTGAGGTCACAGCCTTGTGGGGCACCGGTGTTGAGGATGATCGTGGAGGAGGTGTTGTTGCCTATCCTTACTGATTGTGGCCTGTGGGTTAGAAAGTTCATGATCCAGTTGCAGAGGGAGGAGCCGAGGCCAAGACCACGGAGTTTGGAGATGAGTTTCGTAGGAATGATCGTGTTGAAGGCTGAGCTGTAGTCAATAAATAGGAGTTTGACATGGGTGACTTTGTTATCTAGGTGTTCCAGTGTTGAGTGCAGGGCCATGGAGATGGACCTGTTGCAGCGGTAGGCGAACTGTAGTGGATCAAGGCAATCCGGGAGGCTGGAATTGATTCGTGCCGTGACTAACCTTTCAAAGCACTTCATGATGATGGATGTCAGAGCCACTGGACGATAGTCATTAAGGCACGCTGCCTGGCTTTTCTTTGGTACAGGGATGATGGTCGTCTTCTTGAAGCAGATAGGGACCTCAGATTGTGCAAAGAGAGGTTGAAGATATCTGTGAATACCCCCGCCAGCTGATCAATCGTGAAACCGGCGAATTCAGCACCGTTTCTCATTGGAATCGATAGTGTTCCACGTGGTGCCGGTGCTAGCCCCTGAGCAGTAGCGGAATCAGTACAAGTGTGGCGCCAGTTTTGCTGTCGTGAAAATCCATGAATTCTGCATCAGCATCAACACTTAGTCTCAGAAATGGAGAATACCCCCATCATCTCTCCTTACCGCAGCAACTGGCTCCTTAACTAATAATGCAATGCCTCCTCCTCTTTTACCCCCTCCTCTGTCTCGCCTGAAGATTCTGTATCCCGGGGTGTTGAGCTGCCAATCCTGCCCCTCCCTCAACCATGTCTCTGTGATGGCTATTATATCACAATTACACATGTCAATCTTCACCCTTAACTCATCCGTTTTACCTGTAATATTCCTGGCATTAAAGTAGAGGCCATCCAGCCTTGTCTTACCTCCTTGAAACTTGCTACAGCTTTATTCCCCCTGACCTGATTGTTTTTCTGTGTTACGCGGTATCCCTATTCTGCAAACATTCTGTGCCCCTCACCCTGCCAAATTAGTTTAAACTCCCAACAGCACTAGCAAACCCGCCAGCAAGGATGTTAGTCCTGCTCTGGTTCAGGTGCAGACCGTCCCGCTTGTACAGGTCCCACCTACCCCAGAAACGGTCCCAGTGATCCAGGAATCTAAAACCCTCCCTCCTGCACCAACTCTTAAGCCACACGTTCATCTGTGCTATTCATCTATCCCTGTACTCACTAGCACATGGCACTGGGAGTAATCCAGAGATTACAACCCGAGAGATCCTGCCTTTAGTCTACTGCCTAACATCCTGAATTCTTGATGCAAGAACTGAACCCTCTTTCTACCGATGTCGTTGGTACCAACATGCCATGCCTCTGCCTTATCACCCTCCCCCTTCAGGATGCCCTGCAGCCGTTCAGTGACATCCCGGATCCTGGCACCAGGGAGGCAACACACCATCCTGGAGTCATGGTGAAGACCACAGTTGCAGCTGTCTGTTCCCTTGACCATAGAATTCCCTATTGCTCTTTCTCCCTTGCCTCCCTACCTCCCTCTCCTGTACAGACAGGGTGCTTGCTGTTCCAGAGGCTTGCCTTATTCCACACTCCCTGGAGGAATCATCAGCCTCCAAAACAGAATGCTACTTTGTGAGCAGGACCCCAGGGGACACTTGAACTACCCATCTGTTTCCTTTGGATTGCCTGGTGGTCACCCATTCCCTTCCTTCCTCCAGCCCCTTCAGCTGCAGTGTGACCACCACTCTAAACGTGCTATCCACGATGCTCTCCAACCCGTGGATGCTCCACAGTATCCTCCAGCTCTGAAACCCGACCTTCCAGGAGCTCCAGCTGGACACACTTCCTGCACACATGCTGGTCCCGGGGACTGGCAGTATTCCTGGATTCCCACATGGTCCAAGAGGACCATACCATGGCTTTCAGCTTGTCCTGCTTGGTAAATGTGTGGCATCCAGCCAGGTTAGCGCGGAAACCTTCGGTACCCAACATGCACAGTAGCATGGTGGGCAGCAGGGTAGCATGGTGGGGCAGCATGGTAGCATGGTGGGGCAGCACGGTAGCATGGTGGGGCAGCACGGTAGCATGGTGGGGCAGCACGGTAGCATGGTGGGGCAGCAGGGTAGCATGGTGGGGCAGCACGGTAGCATGGTGGGGCAGCACGGTAGCATAGTGGGGCAGCACAGTAGCATGGTGGGGCAGCACAGTAGCATGGTGGGGCAGCGCGGTAGCATGGTGGGGCAGCATGGTAGCATGGTGGGGCAGCACGGTAGCATGGTGGGGCAGCAGGGTAGCATGGTGGGGCAGCACGGTAGCATTGTGGGGCAGCACGGTAGCATGGTGGGGGCAGCACGGTAGCATTGTGGGGCAGCACAGTAGCATGGTGGGGCAGCACGGTAGCATGGTGGGGCAGCATGGTAGCATGGCGGGGGCAGCACGGTAGCATGGTGGGGAAGCACGGTAGCATGGTGGGGGCAGCACAGTAGCATGGTGGGCAGCACGGTAGCATGGTGGGGGGCAGCACGGTAGCATTGTGGGGCAGCACAGTAGCATTGTGGGGCAGCACAGTAGCATTGTGGGGCAGCACAGTAGCATGGTGGGGCAGCGCGGTAGCATGGTGGGGCAGCATGGTAGCATGGTGGGGGCAGCACGGTAGCATTGTGGGGCAGCACGGTAGCATGGTGGGGAAGCACAGTAGCATGGTGGGGCAGCGCGGGTAGCATGGTGGGGCAGCACGGTAGCATGGTGGGGCAGCACGGTAGCATGGTGGGGGCAGCACGGTAGCATTGTGGGGCAGCACGGTAGCATGGTGGGGCAGCACGGTAGCATGGTGGGGGCAGCACGGTAGCATTGTGGGGCAGCACGGTAGCATGGTGGGCAGCACGGTAGCATGGTGGGGCAGCGCGGTAGCATGGTGGGGCAGCACGGTAGCATGGTGGGGGCAGCACGGTAGCATTGTGGGGCAGCACGGTAGCATGGTGGGCAGCACGGTAGCATGGTGGGGCAGCACGGTAGCATGGTGGGGGCAGCACGGTAGTATTGTGGGGCAGCACAGTAGCATGGTGGGGCAGCACGGTAGCATGGTGGGGCAGCATGGTAGCATGGTGGGGGCAGCACGGTAGCATGGTGGGGAAGCACGGTAGCATGGTGGGCAGCACGGTAGCATGGTGGGGCAGTACGGTAGCATGGTGGGGCAGCACGGTAGCATGGTGGGCAGCACGGTAGCATGGTGGGGCAGCACGGTAGCATGGTGGGCAGCACGGTAGCATGGTGGGGCAGCACGGTAGCATGGTGGGGGCAGCACGGTAGCATGGTGGGGCAGCACGGTAGCATGGTGGGGCAGCACGGTAGCATGGTGGTTAGCATAAATGCTTCACAGCTCCAGGGTCCCAGGTTCAATTCCCGGCTTGGGTCACTGTCTGTGCGGAGTCTGCACGTCCTCCCCGTGTCTGCGTGGCTTTCCTCCGGGTGCTCCGGTTTCCTCCCACAGTCCAAAGATGTGCGGGTTAGGTGGATTGGCCATGCTAAATTGCCCGTAGTGTCCTAAAAAAAGTAAGGTTAGGGGGGGATTCTTGGGTTACGGGTATAGGGTGGATACGTGGGTTTGAGTAGGGTGATCATTGCTCGGCACAACATCGAGGGCCGAAGGGCCTGTTCTGTGCTGTACTGTTCTATGTTCCATGTTCTATGGGGTGGGAAACTCTAGTCTCCGCAAAGGCAGACTGACTTGTCGGGCTTTAGTACTGGGACTACTGGCGCAGCCCTTTCCGCCTCTTAGAGGATTGTGAGTATTTGGAACTCCTTGCTATCATGATCCCAGACCACACCCTAACAGGAGCTAGGATACTGGACAGAAACCTCAATATCTTATTTTAATTGTGTAAGACTGTGAGGAAAGGATACCTCGCTCCGGGAGAGATTCCACAAAGAAATAGGGATATGGTATATCAAAACAAACTTTATTACCGACACAGTATTAAAATCTTTAACATACGCTCAAAAATAGCTTGCAATTATTCCTTAAAACAATGCTAATCAACACAGTGAATAATTCTTAACTGCTATCTTTATTCCCACTTAAACAAGAAAATAGACCATCTCAGCTCCCAATCCACTGTAAATAGCAATGCCACAGAGGAATACTTGGATGTCGTCAAAAACTGTTTTCAACTTGCTCATTTCTTCTATTTCCAATTCCTTCAATTCTATTTCTTTTTGTTTATTTTTTTCCTGCATTTATATTGCTTAATTTATGAACATAGAACATATAGTGCAGAAGGAGGCCATTCGGCCCATCGAGTCCTCACCAACCCACTTAAGCCCTCAGTTCCACCCTATCCCCGTAACCCAATAACCCCTCCTCACCTTTTTCATTGATTAACATAGAATTTACAGTGCAGAAGGAGGCCATTCGGCCCATCGAGTCTGCACCGGCTCTTGGAAAGAGCACCCTACCCAAGGTCAACACCTCCACCCTATCCCCGTAACCCAGTAACCCCACCCAACACTAAGGGCAATTTTGGACACTAAGGGCAATTTATCATGGCCAATCCACCTAACCTGCACATCTTTGGGCTGTTGGAGGAAACCGGAGCACCCGGAGGAAACCCATGCAGACATGGGGAGAACGTGCAGACTCCGCACAGACAGTGACCCAGCGGGGAATCGAACCTGGGACCCTGGCGCTGTGAAGCCACAGTGCTAACCACTTGTGCAACCGTGCTGCCCACAATTTATAATTGAATTCCAGCTAATTCTAATGATTCAGGCTGTGTTTGTGGCAAATTTAAATGTTGACCTTTGTTTGCAATAACTCCACCTTTCTCAGCCTTTCAGATAAGGTTAACTGCAACATCTCTGCCAAACCCATAAGTTTTGTTTTAGCCTCCCTCTGTAAACCATGCGGAGGAATCGCTTCCACAACCAAGAACATTTTTGCAACTAAAAGTGCCTTCTCAAGTCACTCTTTATTTAAACTTCAAAACATAATACAGAGCAACCATTGCCCACATGCTCACTGACTTTAAATTCAATAATCCCAAAGCAAACAAAGAATTCTATTTTAAAATCTTGGACAAGCCTCCAATTTTATTACAATCCCAGACCAGACCCCAGCGGTGGCTCGGATATTTGACCCCAATATTTTATTTTAATTGTGTAAGACTGTGAGGAAAGACTCTCCAGGAGAGATTCCACAAAGAAATATGGATATGGTAAATTAAAACTAACTTTATGACCAACACAGTATTAAAATCTTTAACATCACCCAAGAAAATAGCTCATAATTACTCCTTGAACAATACTACTCAACACAGTGAATCCAAACCCTTAACTGCTATCTTTATTCCCACTGAACCAACTAGAAAATAGACCTCAGCTCTCCATCTTCCTTAATTATCGATAGCAAAGAGGAATACTTGCCTTACAGAGTTATTCTTTGAGAAAGAGATCTCTTGACATCACGGGCAGCATTGTGGATAGCACAGTTGCTTCACAGTTCTAGTGTCCCAGGTTCGATTCCCGGCTTGGGTCACTGTCTGTGTGGAGTCTGCACGTTCTCCCCGTGTGTGCGTGGATTTCCTCCGGGTGCTCCGGTTTCCTCCCACAGTCCAAAGATGTACAGGTTAGGTGGATTGGCCATTCTAAATTACCCTTAGTATCCAAAGAGGTTAGGTTGGGTTACGGGGATAAAGGGGATAAAGTGGAGATGTGGGGCTCAAGTAGGGTCTCTTTCCAAGGGCTGGTGCAGATCCGATGGGCTGAATGGCCTCCTTCTTCAGCACATTCTATTATTCTATGACACTGTTTTACAGAACAGCCTTTACGATGGTTAATTGTACCTCAGGCTCCTGAAAGCTTTGTTGTCTTTCAAACCAAGATTCTTTTAAAAACATGACAGCAGCAGTCAAACACACTCTACCCCAGGGTTTGAACCCTTACTGCAACAAATAATTATAATACCTTATCTCTGAACTTTCTACATTCATCATTCTTGCTCCCTGTGGGGGCGAGATAGTGAACGTGAGGACTGTCAGATCAGCAATGATCCTATCGAATAAGGGAGCAGGTCAAGGGGCCAAGTGGCCTACTCTTTGATTGGATTGGATTGGATTGGATTTGTTTATTGTCACGTGTATCGAGGGACAGTGAAAAGTATTTTTCTGCAAGCAGCTCAACAGATCATTCAGTACATAGGAAGAAAAGGGAATTAAACAAAATTCAAGAAAATACATGAGAATACATAATAGGGCAACACAAGATACACAATGTAACTACATAAGCACCGGCATCGGATGAAGCATACAGGGTGTAGTGTTAATGAGGACAGTCAATAGGAGCGTCATTTAGGAGTCTGGTGACAGTGGGGAAGAAGCTGTTTTTGAGTCTGTTCGTGCGTGTTCTCAGACTTCTGTATCTCCTGCCCGATGGAAGAAGTTGGAAAAGTGAGTAAGCCGGGTGGGAGGGATCCTTATTTATGCTGCCCGCTTTCCCCCGGCAGCGGGAGGTGTAGATGGAATCAATGGATGGGAGGCAGGTTCGTGTGATGGACTGGGCAGTATTCACGACTCTCTGAAGTTCCTTGCGGTCCTGGGCCGAGCAGTTGCCATACCAGGCTGTGATGCAGCCCGATAGGATGCTTTCTATAGTGCATCTGTAAAAGTCGGTAAGGGTTAATGTGGACATGACGAATTTCCTTAGTTTCCTGAGGAAGTATAGGTGCTGCTGTGCTTTCTCGGTGGTAGCGTTGACGTGGGTGGACCAGGACAGATTTTTGGTGATGTGCACCCCTAGGAATTTGAAACTGCTAACCATCTCCACCTCGGCCCCGTTGATGCTGGCAGGGGTGTGTACGTACTTTGCTTCCTGAAGTCAATGACCAGCTCTTTACTTTTGCTGGCATTGAGGGAGAGATTGTTGTCGTTACACCACTCCACTAGGTTCTCTATCTCCCTCCTGTATTCTGACTCATTGTTGTTTGAGATCTGGCCCACTATGGTCGTATCGTCAGCAAACTTGTAGATGGAGTTGGAACCAAGTTTTGCCACGCAGTCATGTGTGTACAGGGAGTAGAGTAGGGGGCTAAGTACGCAGCCTTGCGGGGCACCGGTATTGAGGACTATTGTGGAGGAGGTGTTGGTGTTCATTCTTACTGATTGTGGTCTGTTGGTCAGAAAGTCGAGGATCCAGTTGCAGAGTGGAGAGCCAAGTCCTAGGTTTTGGAGCTTTGATATGAGCTTGGCTGGGATTATGGTGTTGAAGGCGGAGCTGTAGTCAATAAATAGGAGTCTGATGTAGGAGTCCTTGTTTTCGAGATGCTCTAGGGATGAGTGTAGGGCCAGGGAAATGGCGTCTGATGTGGACCGGTTGCGACGGTATGCGAATTGAAGTGGGTCAAGGTGTTCCGGGAGTATGGAGGTGATGCACTTCATGATCAGCCTCTCGAAGCACTTCATTACAACTGACGTCAGGGCCATCGGGCGGTAGTCATTGAGGCATGTTGCCTGGTTCTTCTTTGGTACCGGTATGATGGTGGTCTTCTTGAAGCAGGTGGGGACCTCGGAGTGGAGTAGGGATAGGTTAAGATGTCTGTGAATACCTCTGCCAGCTGGTCTGCGCAGGCTCTGAGTGCACGACCAGGGATCCCGTCCGGGCCCATCGCCTTCCGTGGGTTCACTTTCAGGAAGGCCGATCTGACTTCGGAAACTGTGATGGTGGGTATGGGTGAATTATGGGCTGCTGGGGCACTCGACAGCGGATTGTTGGTTACCTGCTCAAACCGAGCATAGAATGCATTAAGTTCATCGGGGAGGGGTGCGCTGCTGCCAGAGATACTGCTCGGCTTCGCTTTGTAGCCCGTTATGTTGCTTAGTCCTTGCCACAACCGCCGAGAGTCTGTCTGTGACTCTAGCTTAGTTTGATATTCTCTCTTGGCATCTCGGATGGCTTTGCAGAGGTCGTACCTGGATTTCATGTATAGGACAGGGTCGTCTGCCTTGAACGCCTCAGATCTGTCCTTCAGTAGGGAGTCAATCTCGCGGTTGAGCCATGGTTTCTGGTTGGGGAACGTACGTACTGCTTTCTTTGGCACGCAGTCGTCCACACATTTGCTGATGAAGTCTGTGACAGTGGTGACATACTCATTTAAGTTAGTCGCTGAGTTCTTAAATATGGACCAGTCCACTGTCTCTAAGCAGCCACGTAAGAGCTCTTCTGTCTCCTCGGACCAGCACTGCACAACCTTCTTAGCTGGATTCTCCCGCTTGAGTTTCTGCTTGTAAGCCGGGAGAAGGAGCACAGTCTATGGTCTGATTTCCCAAAGTGCGGTCGGGGGATGGAACGGTAGGCGCCCTTGATTTTTGAGTAGCAGTGGTCAAGAGTGTTATCGCCCCTGGTGGTACTGGAGATGTGCTGGTGAAATTTTGGCAGCACACTCTTGAGGTTGGCCTTGTTGAAGTCTCCGGCCACGATGAACAAGGCCTCCGGATGTTCTGTTTCATAGTTGTATATAACTGTGTATAGTACGTCCAGCACCTTCTTCGTTTGTGCCTGGGGTGGGATGTAGGCCGCTGTGATAATGGCTGAAGTGAACTCACGTGGAAGATAGTATGGGCGGCACTTTACGGTCAGCTATTCCAGGTCTGGGGAGCAGTAGGTCGCCAGGGTCGCCACATCCAAGCACCAGGAGGAGTTGATGAGGAGGCAAACCCCTCCACCTTTCGCTCCTCTTTTCATGTTCATATTCTCTCTCTCTTTCCCTCTCTCTCCATCCTCTTTTTCTCTCTCCCGGCAGATCTATCGCCTCCACCTCTCTCTGTGATTACTCCCTCTCTACCCCAAACTCTCTCTCTCACACCTTTCCTGTTCACACTCTCTGTGTTGATAGGATATTAATGATATTGTTCAGATGCACGAGAGAGACGGATGGGTCACTGGGGGAGGGTCACACAGCCGAGTTCGATAGTCCCACTGCTCTAACTCTCAGATAATAACCAAGAAATCCATTTGTGATAGTTACACTGTGGGACTTCCATTTAAAACACTCTCCCCTCTCTCTCACTCCCCTTCTCTTTCACTCCCCTTCTCTCTCACTCCCCTTCTCTCTCTCACTCCCTCCATCTCTCTCTCACTCCCCTTCTCTCTCACTCCCCTTCTCTCTCTCACTCCCTCCATCACTCTCTCACTCCCCTTCTCTCTCTCACTCCCCTTCTCTCTCTCACTCCCTCCATCTCTCTCACTCCCCTTCTCTCTCTCACTCCCCTTCTCTCTCTCACTCCCCTTCTCTCTCTCACTCCCCTTCTCTCTCTCATTCCCCTTCTCTCTCTCACTCCCCTTCTCTCTCTCACTCCCCTTCTCTCTCTCACTCCCTCCATCTCTCTCTCACTCCCCGTCTCTCTCTCTCACTCCCCTTCTCTCTCTCACTCCCTCCATCTCTCTCTCTCACTCCCCGTCTCTCTCACTCCCCTTCTCTCTCTCACTCCCTCCACCACTCTCTCACTCCCTCCATCTCTCTCTCACTCCCCTTCTCTCTCTCACTCCCCTTCTCTCTCTCACTCCCTCCATCTCTCTCACTCCCCTTCTCTCTCTCACTCCCCTTCTCTCTCTCACTCCCTCCATCTCTCTCACTTCCCTTCTCTCTCTCACTCCCCTTCTCTCTCTCACTCCCCTTCTCTCTCTCACTCCCCTTCTCTCTCTCACTCACTCCATCTCTCTCACTCCCCTTCTCTCTCTCACTCCCCTTCTCTCTCTCACTCCCCTTCTCTCTCTCACTCCCTCCATCTCTCTCACTTCCCTTCTCTCTCTCACTCCCCTTCTCTCTCTCACTCCCCCTTCTCTCTCTCACTCTCCTTCTCTCTCTCACTCCCCTTCTCTCTCTCACTCCCCTTCTCTCTCTCACACCCCCTTCTCTCTCTCACTCCCCTTCTCTCTCTCTCCCCTTCTCTCTCTCTCACTCCCTCCCTCCATCTCTCTCTCACTCCCTCCATCTCTCTCTCACTCCCCTTCTCTCTCTCACTCCCCTTCTCTCTCTCACTCCCTCCATCTCTCTCACTCCCCTTCTCTCTCTCACTCCCCTTCTTTCTCTCACTCCCCTTCTCTCTCTCACTCCCCTTCTCTCTCTCATTCCCCTTCTCTCTCTCACTCCCCTTCTCTCTCTCACTCCCCTTCTCTCTCACTCCCTCCATCTCTCTTTCACTCCCTCCATCTCTCTCTCACTCCCCTTCTCTCTCTCACTCCCCTTCTCTCTCTCACTCCCCTTCTCTCTCTCACTCCCCTTCTCTCTCTCACTCCCCTTCTCTCTCTCACTCCCTCCATCTCTCTCTCACTCCCTCCATCTCTCTCTCACTCCCCTTCTCTCTCACTCCCCTTCTCTCTCTCACTCCCCTCTCTCACTCCCCTTCTCTCTCTCACTCCCCATCTCTCTCACTCCCCTTCTCTCTGTCACTCCCTTTCTCTCTCACTCCCTCCATCAATCTCACTCCCTCCATCTCTCTCACTCCCCTTCTCTCTCTCACTCCCCTTCTCTCTCTCACTCCCTCCATCTCTCTCACTTCCCTTCTCTCTCTCTCACTCCCCTTCTCTCTCTCACTCTCCTTCTCTCTCTCACTCCCCTTCTCTCTCTCACTCCCCTTCTCTCTCTCACTCCCCTTCTCTCTCTCACTCCCCCTTCTCTCTCTCACTCCCCTTCTCTCTCTCTCCCCTTCTCTCTCTCACTCCCTCCATCTCTCTCTCACTCCCTCCATCTCTCTCTCACTCCCCTTCTCTCTCTCACTCCCCTTCTCTCTCTCACTCCCTCCATCTCTCTCACTCCCCTTCTCTCTCTCACTCCCCTTCTCTCTCTCACTCCCCTTCTCTCTCTCACTCCCCTTCTCTCTCTCATTCCCCTTCTCTCTCTCACTCCCCTTCTCTCTCTCACTCCCCTTCTCTCTCACTCCCTCCATCTCTCTTTCACTCCCTCCATCTCTCTCTCACTCCCCTTCTCTCTCTCACTCCCCCTTCTCTCTCTCACTCTCCTTCTCTCTCTCACTCCCCTTCTCTCTCTCACTCCCCTTCTCTCTCTCACTCCCCTTCTCTCTCTCACTCCCCTTCTCTCTCACTCCCTCCATCTCTCACAGCCCCTCCATCTCTCTCTCACTCCCCTTCTCTCTCACTCCCTCCATCTCTCACACTCCCTCCATCTCTCTCTCACTCCCCTTCTCTCTCTCACTCCCCTTCTCTCTCTCACTCCCCTTCTCTCTCTCACTCTCTCCATCTCTCTCACTCCCTCCATCTCTCTCCCTCCCTCCATCTCTCTCTCACTCCCCTTCTCTCTCTCACTCCCCTTCTCTCTCTCACTCCCCTTCTCTCTCTCACTCTCCTTCTCTCTCACTCCCTCCATCTCTCTCTCCACTTCTCTCTCTCTCCCCTTCTCTCTCACTCCCCTTCTCTCTCACTCCCTCCATCTCACTCCCTTTCTCTCTCTCCCTCCCTCAGGTTGCAAAGCTGCTCCAGCCGTCTGTTGTGTGGATTGATGACGCTGAGAAAACATTTCTAAAGAAAGTACCAAAAGGAGAAAAGGCGGTGAGTGGGATAATAATAATAATCTTTATTGTCACAAGTAGGCTGACATTAACGCTGCAATGAAGTTACTGTGAAAAGCCCCTAGTCGCCACACTCCGGCGCCTGTTTGGGTACACAGAGGGAGAATTCAGAATGGCCAATTCACTGAAGTGTGAGGTGATGCATTTTGGTGGAAGAACGTGGAGAGAATATAAAACACGGAGTAAAATTGTTAATGGGAGCAGGAACAGAGGGAGCTGGGTCTATCTGTGCAGAGATCATTGAAGGGGGAAGGACAAGCGGAGAGAGCAGTTATTGAAGCAGAGACTATTCTGGGATGTATCAACAGGGACACAGATTACAGCAACGAGGAGGTTATACTGAACTTATACAGACACTAGTGAATGAAAATCGCTTATTGTCACGAGTAGGCTTCAATTAAGTTACTGTGAAAAGCCCCTAGTCGCCACATTCCGGCGCCTGTCCGGCGAGGCTGGTACGGGAATCGAACCGTGCTGCTGGCCTGCTTGGTCTGCTTTAAAAGCCAGCGATTTAGCCCAGTGAGCTAAACCAGCCCCTGGTTAGTCCCCAGCTGGAATATTTGGCACAGTTCTGGGAGCCACACTATGGGAGGGAAGGGGTGGGTGGGGGATGGGGGGAGGGTGCGGTGTGCGGTAGGGTATAGGGTGGGGGGAAGGGTGCAGGGTGGGTTGGGTGGGGGGTAGGTTGCAGGTTGGGTGGGGTGGGGGGGCAGGGTGCAGGGTGGGGGGATGGTGCTGGGTGGGGGGGTGGGGGGGAGGGTATAGGGTGGGGAGGATGGGGGAGGGTATAGGGTGGGGGGGGTGGGGGGAGGGTATAGGGTGGGGGTGTGGGGGGGAGGGTATAGAGTGGGGGGGATGGGGGGGTATAGGGTGGGGGGGTGGGGGGGGTACGGTATGGGGGGAGGGTGCAGGGTGGGGGGTGGGGGGGTACGGTATGAGGGGAGGGTGCGGGGTGGGGGGGGTGGGGGGGTACGGTATGGGGGGGATGGTATAGGGTGGGGGGTACGGTATGGGGGGTGGGGGGGGTACGGTATGGGGGTGGGGGGGTACGGTATGGGTGGGGTGTGGGGGGTACGGTATGGGGGGGAGGGTATAGGGTGGGAGGGGTGGGGGGGGTACGGTATGGAGGGAGGGTGCAGGGTGGGGGGTGGGGGGGTATAGGGTGGGAGGGGCCTGTTGTGATGAGGTGTAAATGTGAATTGTCACTAACTCAGCTGTTCTGAAGCAGATGGAGCCGAAACGTTTGAAGAAAGATTTGCCAAAGGTTCTGAAACAGTTAAAAGCCGAGGACCGGGTCCTATTGGTTGGAACATCCAGCTGTCCATTTGATGCGGAATTGAAACCACTCTTTAAGGTTTATGATCGAATCCTGTTGATCCCACGAGCTGACTATGCTTCACGTTACAGTGAGTTCCAAATCACTCTGTGTCTCCATTCTCAATGTCAACAGGTCAATGGAAACTTTAACATGATTCACAGGATCTCTTTGTAACCACACCCTGGGCTAGGGCGTGGTCAACCCCAGCCACACCCTGGGCTAGGGCGCGGTCAACCCCAGCCACACCCTGGGCTAGGGCGCGGTCAACCCCAGCCACACCCTGGGCTAGGGCGCGGCAAACCCCAGCCACACCCTGGGCTAGGGCGCGGCAAACCCCAGCCACACCCTGGGCTAGGGCGTGGTCAACCCCAGCCACACCCTGGGCTAGGGCGCGGCAAACCCCAGCCACACCCTGGGCTAGGGCGCGGCAAACCCCAGCCACACCCTGGGCTAGGGCGTGGCAAACCCCAGCCACACCCTGGGCTAGGGCGCGGCAAACCCCAGCCACACCCTGGGCTAGGGCGCGGCAAACCCCAGCCACACCCTGGGCTAGGGCGCGGCAAACCCCAGCCACACCCTGGGCTAGGGCGCGGCAAACCCCAGCCACACCCTGGGCTAGGGCGCGGCAAACCCCAGCCACACCCTGGGCTAGGGCGCGGCAAACCCCAGCCACACCCTGGGCTAGGGCGCGGCAAACCCCAGCCACACCCTGGGCTAGGGCGCGGCAAACCCCAGCCACACCCTGGGCTAGGGCGCGGCAAACCCCAGCCACACCCTGGGCTAGGGCGCGGCAAACCCCAGCCACACCCTGGGCTAGGGCGCGGCAAACCCCAGCCACACCCTGGGCTAGGGCGCGGCAAACCCCAGCCACACCCTGGGCTAGGGCGCGGCAAACCCCAGCCACACCCTGGGCTAGGGCGCGGCAAACCCCAGCCACACCTTGGGCTAGGGCGTGGTCAACCCCAGCCACACCCATCCCACAGTCACATGACAAGTGAATGAACCAATCATTCTGATCAAAATACCCAAAGGCTTCGGCTCCCGGCTGTCCAGTAATTACAGTCACCAGGTTTGTAAATTTACTGTTTAGCCCAGTTGGCTGAGCAGCAGAGCAAAGCCAGCAGGGTGAAGGCAGCAGGGCAGCAGGGCGAAGCCAGCAGGGTGAAGGCAGCAGGGCGAAGCCAGCAGGGCGAAGGCAGCAGGGCGAAGGCAGCAGGGCGAAGGCAGCAGGGTGAAGCCAGCAGGGTGAAGCCAGCAGGGCGAAGGCAGCAGGGTGAAGGCAGCAGGGCGAAGGCAGCAGGGCGATGCCAGCAGGGCGAAGCCAGCAGGGTGAAGCCAGCAGGGTGAAGGCAGCAGGGCGAAGGCAGCAGGGTGAAGGCAGCAGGGTGAAGCCAGCAGGGCAGCAGGGCGAAGGCAGCAGGGTGAAGCCAGCAGGGCAGCAGGGCGAAGGCAGCAGGGTGAAGGCAGCAGGGCGAAGCCAGCAGGGCGAAGCCAGCAGGGCGAAGCCAGCAGGGTGAAGGCAGCAGGGCGAAGCCAGCAGGGCGAAGGCAGCAGGGTGAAGGCAGCAGGGTGAAGGCAGCAGGGCGAAGGCAGCAGGGTGAAGCCAGCAGGGCGAAGCCAGCAGGGTGAAGGCAGCAGGGCGAAGCCAGCAGGGCAGCAGGGCGAAGGCAGCAGGGCGAAGCCAGCAGGGCGAAGGCAGCAGGGTGAAGGCAGCAGGGCGAAGGCAGCAGGGTGAAGCCAGCAGGGCGAAGCCAGCAGGGTGAAGGCAGCAGGGCGAAGCCAGCAGGGCAGCAGGGCGAAGGCAGCAGGGCGAAGCCAGCAGGGCGAAGGCAGCAGGGTGAAGGCAGCAGGGCAGCAGGGCGAAGGCAGCAGGGTGAAGGCAGCAGGGCGAAGGCAGCAGGGTGAAGGCAGCAGGGCGAAGGCAGCAGGGCGAAGCCAGCAGGGCGAAGCCAGCAGGGTGAAGCCAGCAGGGCGAAGCCAGCAGGGCGAAGGCAGCAGGGTGAAGCCAGCAGGGCGAAGGCAGCAGGGCGAAGGCAGCAGGGTGAAGGCAGCAGGGTGAAGCCAGCAGGGCGAAGCCAGCAGGGTGAAGCCAGCAGGGTGAAGGCAGCAGGGCGAAGCCAGCAGGGTGAAGGCAGCAGGGTGAAGCCAGCAGGGTGAAGCCAGCAGAGGGAAGGCAGCAGGGTGAAGGCAGCAGGGTGAAGGCAGCAGGGTGAAGCCAGCAGGGTGAAGGCAGCAGGGCGAAGCCAGCAGGGTGAAGCCAGCAGGGTGAAGGCAGCAGGGTGAAGCCAGCAGGGCAGCAGGGCGAAGGCAGCAGGGTGAAGGCAGCAGGGCGAAGGCAGCAGGGCGAAGGCAGCAGGGTGAAGGCAGCAGGGTGAAGCCAGCAGGGTGAAGCCAGCAGGGCGAAGCCAGCAGGGCGAAGGCAGCAGGGTGAAGGCAGCAGGGCGAAGCCAGCAGGGTGAAGCCAGCAGGGCGAAGGCAGCAGGGCAGCAGGGTGAAGGCAGCAGGGTGAAGGCAGCAGGGCGAAGCCAGCAGGGCGAAGGCAGCAGGGCGAAGGCAGCAGGGCGAAGGCAGCAGGGCGATGCCAGCAGGGCGAAGGCAGCAGGGTGAAGCCAGCAGGGCGAAGGCAGCAGGGCGAAGGCAGCAGGGTGAAGGCAGCAGGGTGAAGCCAGCAGGGCGAAGCCAGCAGGGTGAAGCCAGCAGGGCGAAGGCAGCAGAGCGAAGCCAGCAGGGTGAAGCCAGCAGGGTGAAGGCAGCAGGGCGAAGCCAGCAGGGTGAAGGCAGCAGGGCGAAGGCAGCAGGGCGAAGGCAGCAGGGTGAAGGCAGCAGGGCGAAGGCAGCAGGGCGAAGGCAGCAGGGTGAAGGCAGCAGGGTGAAGGCAGCAGGGCGAAGGCAGCAGGGCGAAGGCAGCAGGGCGAAGGCAGCAGGGTGAAGGCAGCAGGGCGAAGGCAGCAGGGCGAAGGCAGCAGGGCGAAGGCAGCAGGGCGAAGGCAGCAGAGGGAAGGCAGCAGAGGGAAGGCAGCAGAGGGAAGGCAGCAGGGTGAAGGCAGCAGGGTGAAGGCAGCAGAGCGAAGGCAGCAGGGCGAAGCCAGCAGGGCAGCAGGGTGAAGGCAGCAGGGCGAAGGCAGCAGGGCGAAGGCAGCAGGGCGAAGGCAGCAGGGTGAAGGCAGCAGGGCAGCAGGGCGAAGGCAGCAGGGCGAAGCAGCAGGGCGAAGGCAGCAGGGCGAAGGCAGCAGGGCGAAGGCAGCAGGGCGAAGGCAGCAGGGTGAAGGCAGCAGGGCGAAGGCAGCAGGGCGAAGGCAGCAGGGCGAAGGCAGCAGGGCGAAGCCAGCAGGGCGAAGGCAGCAGGGCGAAGGCAGCAGGGCGAAGGCAGCAGGGCGAAGGCAGCAGGGCGAAGGCAGCAGGGTGAAGGCAGCAGGGCGAAGGCAGCAGGGCGAAGGCAGCAGGGTGAAGGCAGCAGGGCGAAGGCAGCAGGGCGAAGGCAGCAGGATGAAGGCAGCAGGGCGAAGGCAGCAGGGCGAAGGCAGCAGGGCGAAGGCAGCAGGGTGAAGGCAGCAGGGCGAAGCCAGCAGGGTGAAGGCAGCAGGGCGAAGGCAGCAGAGAGAAGGCAGCAGGGCAGCAGGGCGAAGGCAGCAGGGTGAAGCCAGCAGGGTGAAGCCAGCAGGGTGAAGGCAGCAGGGCGAAGGCAGCAGGACGAAGGCAGCAGGGTGAAGGCAGCAGAGCGAAGCCAGCAGAGGTGATGCTGTTACCATGAAGGCCCCACCCCCTCAACCCTGCCCCTTGCCTGAGGTGTGGTGACCCTCAGGTTAAATCACCACCAGCCAGCTCTCCCCCCTCAGAGGCAAACGCAGCCTGTGGCTCTCCCCCTCCCCCTCCCCCTCGCTGCCTCTCCCTCACTGCCTCTCCCTCGCTGCCTGCCCCTCGCTGCCTGCCCCTCGCTGCCTGCCCCTCGCTGCCTGCCCCTCACTGCCTGCCCCTCGCTGCCTGCCCCTCGCTGCCTGCCCCTCGCTGCCTGCCCCTCGCTGCCTCTCCCTCGCTGCCTGCCCCTCGCTGCCTCTCCCTCGCTCCCTCTCCCTCGCTCCCTCTCCCTCGCTGCCTGCCCCTCGCTCCCTCTCCCTCACTGCCTGCCCCTCGCTGCCTCCCCCTCGCTGCCTCTCCCTCGCTGCCTCTCCCTCGCTGCCTGCCCCTCGCTGCCTCTCCCTCGCTGCCTGCCCCTCGCTGCCTCTCCCTCGCTGCCTCTCCCTCGCTCCCTCTCCCTCGCTGCCTCTCCCTCACTGCCTGCCCCTCGCTGCCTGCCCCTCGCTGCCTGCCCCTCGCTGCCTCTCCCTCGCTGCCTGCCCCTCGCTGCCTGCCCCTCGCTGCCTCTCCCTCGCTGCCTCTCCCTCGCTCCCTCTCCCTCGCTGCCTCTCCCTCACTGCCTGCCCCTCGCTGCCTGTCCCTCGCTGCCTGCCCCTCGCTGCCTCTCCCTCGCTGCCTCTCCCTCGCTCCCTCTCCCTCGCTGCCTCTCCCTCACTGCCTGCCCCTCGCTGCCTGCCCCTCGCTGCCTCTCCCTCGCTGCCTCTCCCTCGCTGCCTGCCCCTCGCTGCCTGCCCCTCGCTGCCTCTCCCTCGCTGCCTCTCCCTCGCTGCCTGCCCCTCGCTGCCTGCCCCTCGCTGCCTGCCCCTCGCTGCCTCCCCCTCGCTGCCTGCCCCTCGCTGCCTGCCCCTCGCTGCCTCTCCCTCGCTGCCTCTCCCTCGCTGCCTCCCCCTCGCTGCCTCCCCCTCGCTGCCTCTCCCTCGCTGCCTGCCCCTCGCTGCCTCTCCCTCGCTGCCTCTCCCTCGCTGCCTCTCCCTCGCTGCCTGCCCCTCGCTGCCTGCCCCTCGCTGCCTGCCCCTCGCTGCCTGCCCCTCGCTGCCTGCCCCTCGCTGCCTGTCCCTCGCTGCCTGCCCCTCGCTGCCTCTCCCTCGCTGCCTCTCCCTCGCTGCCTGCCCCTCGCTGCCTCTCCCTCGCTGCCTGCCCCTCGCTGCCTCTCCCTCGCTGCCTGCCCCTCGCTGCCTGCCCCTCGCTGCCTGCCCCTCGCTGCCTGCCCCTCGCTGCCTGCCCCTCGCTGCCTCTCCCTCGCTGCCTGCCCCTCGCTGCCTGCCCCTCGCTGCCTGCCCCTCGCTGCCTGCCCCTCGCTGCCTCTCCCTCTCCCCCTCCCCCTCGCTGCCTGCCCCTCGCTGCCTGCCCCTCGCTGCCTCTCCCTCTCCCCCTCCCCCTCGCTGCCTGCCCCTCGCTGCCTGCCCCTCGCTGCCTGCCCCTCGCTGCCTGCCCCTCGCTGCCTGCCCCTCGCTGCCTGCCCCTCGCTGCCTCTCCCTCGCTGCCTGCCCCTCGCTGCCTGCCCCTCGCTGCCTGCCCCTCGCTGCCTGCCCCTCGCTGCCTCTCCCTCGCTGCCTGCCCCTCGCTGCCTCTCCCTCTCCCCCTCCCCCTCGCTGCCTGCCCCTCGCTGCCTGCCCCTCGCTGCCTGCCCCTCGCTGCCTGCCCCTCACTGCCTGCCCCTCGCTGCCTGCCCCTCGCTGCCTCTCCCTCGCTGCCTGCCCCTCGCTGCCTCTCCCTCGCTGCCTGCCCCTCGCTGCCTGCCCCTCGCTGCCTCTCCCTCTCCCCCTCCCCCTCGCTGCCTGCCCCTCGCTGCCTGCCCCTCGCTGCCTGCCCCTCGCTGCCTGCCCCTCGCTGCCTCTCCCTCGCTGCCTGCCCCTCGCTGCCTGCCCCTCGCTGCCTCTCCCTCTCCCCCTCCCCCTCGCTGCCTGCCCCTCGCTGCCTCTCCCTCGCTGCCTGCCCCTCGCTGCCTCTCCCTCGCTGCCTCTCCCTCGCTGCCTGCCCCTCGCTGCCTGCCCCTCGCTGCCTCTCCCTCGCTGCCTGCCCCTCGCTGCCTGCCCCTCGCTGCCTGCCCCTCGCTGCCTGCCCCTCGCTGCCTGCCCCTCGCTGCCTCTCCCTCGCTGCCTCTCCCTCGCTGCCTGCCCCTCGCTGCCTGCCCCTCGCTGCCTCTCCCTCGCTGCCTGCCCCTCCCTGCCTGCCCCTCGCTGCCTGCCCCTCGCTGCCTGCCCCTCGCTGCCTGCCCCTCGCTGCCTCTCCCTCGCTGCCTGCCCCTCGCTGCCTGCCCCTCGCTGCCTCTCCCTCGCTGCCTGCCCCTCGCTGCCTCTCCCTCGCTGCCTGCCCCTCGCTGCCTGCCCCTCGCTGCCTGCCCCTCGCTGCCTGCCCCTCCCTGCCTGCCCCTCGCTGCCTGCCCCTCGCTGCCTGCCCCTCGCTGCCTGCCCCTCGCTGCCTGCCCCTCGCTGCCTGCCCCTCGCTGCCTCTCCCTCGCTGCCTGCCCCTCGCTGCCTGCCCCTCGCTGCCTCTCCCTCGCTGCCTGCCCCTCGCTGCCTCTCCCTCGCTGCCTGCCCCTCGCTGCCTGCCCCTCGCTGCCTGCCCCTCGCTGCCTGCCCCTCGCTGCCTCTCCCTCTCCCCCTCCCCCTCGCTGCCTGCCCCTCGCTGCCTGCCCCTCGCTGCCTGCCCCTCGCTGCCTCTCCCTCGCTGCCTGCCCCTCGCTGCCTGCCCCTCGCTGCCTGCCCCTCGCTGCCTGCCCCTCGCTGCCTGCCCCTCGCTGCCTGCCCCTCACTGCCTGCCCCTCGCTGCCTCTCCCTCGCTGCCTGCCCCTCGCTGCCTGCCCCTCGCTGCCTGCCCCTCGCTGCCTGCCCCTCGCTGCCTGCCCCTCGCTGCCTGCCCCTCGCTGCCTGCCCCTCGCTGCCTGCCCCTCACTGCCTGCCCCTCACTGCCTGCCCCTCGCTGCCTGCCCCTCGCTGCCTGCCCCTCGCTGCCTGCCCCTCGCTGCCTGCCCCTCGCTGCCTGCCCCTCGCTGCCTGCCCCTCGCTGCCTGTTCATCGCTGCCTGTGGATAGCAAGCATAACGAGGTGGTCACACCGCAGGCTCAGACTCCGCAGGCAGGAAGGGAATGGATGACCACCAGGCAGAGCAAGAGAGTGAGGCAGGGAGTGCGGGATCTCCTGTGGCCATTCCCCTGTAGAACCGATATACCATGTGGGATAGCATTGGGGGGAGTGGCCTCTCAGGGGAAAGCAGCAACAGCCAAACTCGTGGCCCCACGGTTGGTTCTGCTGCAGAGGGGAGGGGGATAAGTGTGACAGTGCGATAGTTATCGGGGATTGGATTGTAAGGGGAATAGACAGGCGTTTCTGTGGCTGCAAATGAGACTCCAGGATGGTATGTTGCTTCCCTGGTGCTCGGGTTAAGGATTTGGA